>NC_051160.1:54335890-54415889 GCF_013339745.2 Dermacentor silvarum | reverse complement strand
GGGGGGGGGGGGGGCAGCATTCACTACGCGTCACAGCTTGCTAGTTTCCATCTTCACAGTAGTGGAAGGGCTCTGAAGTTTTTAGCAATTACGATAAGTTCCGTAAGTGAATAAATAAAAGTTAGGCATTTATACGGCAACTACACTTATGCTGATTGCATTTCGTCGTTACTGTTAGTTTAGCTTTAAAGCATGTCAGCGAAAACAGCAGGGACTACCAATCGATTACGGTTTCTTTTATCCGAAGAGGGTCCGCTTCAAAAGAAATCTTGGCATATTCACACAATGTTCTTAGCCGCAGTATTTTTATCACCCTGTACTAATAGTGAACTTGCTTTAGAATTCGATTCATTTAGTAATGTATTCTTGCTACCATTGTCCTTTGTAATGCACACAGGGTACTCGGGAACTGTTATGAACGGACGCGTGAGTCGCAACGACACGGAACACAAAAGCGTTTATTACAAGAAGGACACTGCTTATATAGCTAAGACGGTGACAGGTATCAGCACACTTGGTGATAACAGAAGACAGACACAAACTGGCGCACGCTCTCTCGTTGCCCCCTGACGTCACTTCGTGTGATTTCATAATCTATCACAGGAACCCTCACCTAAAATGATCTTACTTTTTGCCTAAGTACGCCCGCGTCCTCATGCATAACTCGAACTCATTTGCACAGAACCAGAGGTTAACGAAACGCTGACGTCATACTGGACAACATCAACAAGGGCCGTAGCCCTCAATCTTCCGACGCCTCTATTTGCAAGCTTATTTCTTTCAGGGTGGGATCTTGCACCGTGCAAACGTTCCCTAGATGTATCTAATCTGCTAGTTGTTACCCTCGAGCAACCAAGATGAACTGTCAACGAGCAACTGTCATCAGCAGACAACCATGGTGTGTCACGCATGTGTGACCACGCTGATCTTTTTCGTTTAGCTCATACGTTTGGCTATGCGTCGTTACGTCATCACACACGAACTCTGCCAGATGTTGAAGACGCCGTCCATCTAGCCTGATTGTCTTCTTCAGTCTCTCGATATAACATACGATCTCTTTTATTAACTTTTTTGCAACTCATTCGGCCCTTTCTCTCAGTTCATTTTTGCAAAGTACATGTCTATTGCTGCTGTTACCAATACATCCAACGGTAAGCTACCACGCAAGCCTTCCCGGCCACCTGCGCTACTGGTGTTGCAGGCCACGTCGACGTTCTATATAGTTATTCTCGAAAACCTATTGCGTACTGAGCTCACCACTTTCTCTCCAATGTCATCGCTGACAATGCTCCCTCGTGCTAGACACACAACACACGCACACGCAACAACTTTAATGAAGTCTCAGTCATACGCTAGCCGACCTGCGGCTCATGTACATTTATTTTCCGCTGATTACCGCAAAAGAGACGTGGCCCTGTCTTTGGTGACATTCGCGTGTAACTCCTGGCGCTACGACATCGTTTGTTAGTGACGTCTTTTCCTTATTGTCGATAGCAACATACTATACTGCATCTCAATATACTTTCGACTATAGATGCGACAGCTGAATATGCTCGTGGCGGCGTAGCTCTGCCTCATCCCACAAGTGAAATCACTTTTGTGCAATTATCTGCTCAGGAGCAGCCCCAAAACTGTTTATGCGAAAGGGACACGTGGGTAACCAAAGCTGGTTGTGCTTGTCAGTTGCACTCGTTGCTCCCTGCACCTACGTACGTGTTGTGAGCCTGGAGCCTTACTCTACGTACTTGATCCCTACATCAAACCAGTACAGTACATGATTTCCTTGTGTTTTAGAGCGCCGCTCTTAGCAGCCCGTTTCGACCGCGAGTGTCGGCTTAACCGAGCGAAGGAACACAGCGAAGGATGAAAGAGCGAACGCGGAGCGCAGCGCGCAATGAAAGACGCGACGAGGAAAGCGGAGGAGGAGGGTATGGCGAAAGCGTGAGAAGGAAGGCGTAGTGTGGCGACGAGATGGCGCTAGAGTAGCGTGTGTCATCTGGGAGGTCTGTCTGCGGCGGCTGCCAATGTCCATCTAATAGGTCGTGAAGCTTGGAACGAACAGTATGCCAAAACCTATCGCCAGAGATATCAGTTAGTTGTGCACGATTGAAGCGTGACTAGGTGAGGGGAGGACAAACACTGAAACTAGGAAATCTATGTGAAAAAAATGTTAGCAAAATTTTATCAAAATACTGTCATACGACCCACTGAACACAAGACGTTTTGTAGCCGTCTTGGACCAGCCAAAATGAACTAGAACGTCTACAACTATTCAATACGGCTACAAGACATCTTTCTATGTACGTCCTGAAGACGTCTTGCGAAGGATGGCTTGATGGCGGCTTGTTAAGTCCGTTTTGAGCTTTATCTTGCTAAGACGGCTAGAAAACGTTCTGTAAAAACGTCTGGAGATATCTGTGCGGATCCTTATCCAGAATAGGTTATAAAATATGAATTTTAGTTCTTTTCCGCGCTTTATACGGTTGTTAGATATCTAGCACCCATACTGGTCCCACAGCCGTACTTAAAACGTGTACATTCACTCCTTTCCTTTGGTCGGTCATTTTACCATCGTGTAAGGTGTACATTTCCATTAGCTGCACATGTGTCTTTGCACTGTACGTCCAGTCGTAGCATCTATACGCGTTTCGCGAAGAAAAAAAAACATGAAGCAAACGTAAAAAAGTTGCTATATTGAAAGAAGCATACATGCAAGACCTAAGGCATTTAACCACCTTAATTGAGAAAACAGAAAAGTGAGTAATAAATCCAACGGTTGCACGTGCCTAACTATGGAAGCAGACCGTAGGTGGAGACTCCGTATTAATTCTGACAACGTGGAATCGTTAAGATACACATCAACTTAAGTACACGATCGGTTGTTGCGTTCGATCATATCGTACCGCCGATCTCGAGCTCAGCAGCGCGATGCTATAGCCACTTAGCTACCATGGCGTGTTAACAACAAAAAACTAGAATAAATCGTGTGCCTACGCTGAGCAGCTAGGCAAATTTAGTGTGAGCGTTAGTTTCAGATAGATGAATAGGTGAGTCCCATGAATATGTTTTTGTGGCAGAAGATCGCTCGAGTTTTTACCTGTGCTGGTTTTCTGCAGGCTGATCACAATCAGGGTTTTTCGCACGATGCTAGTTCAACCTCTCCAGTCCAGCGCGTTATTTGACAGTTTTTCCGCTCCTCACCGAATATCTGCACTTTGAGCTGCATCACATCTACTTGTCTAGCTGGTTCAATTATGTAGTAAAAAACTATAGTAGCGCAAGTTCATCAATTCCTTATAAACGCGTTTTCACCGTCGTGTACTCCGAAGTTGTGAGACTGAATCGTTCATTTCATCACTCTTTCAAATTAAATACCCTATATACGCTCAAAAGCTATAGCTAAAATTGGCGCTATAAATAATGATGTGCACTTTCGGGGGAGAAGCAGCATATCATGGCATTTCATCTAGACGTGTTCGTTTTGCCCAATTATTTTCCAGCCACAGCACGACGATTTTAGAAGTGCACCACATATTATAGTAAGCGTTCCAGAAATGTTAATACTGTCAAAGTTTATTTGCGACCTCTTTGAAATGTTTTGAATGACCATACTTTGTATATTTTGAAAGTTTGAAGTTTGAAAGTTTATTTAACATAAGGTAAACAATACAATTAGAAAGTACACACTTTTGGGACCCAACAAATTTGTTAAAGGGTCCCAAATACTTGGAATATTTGGTACATACATAGAAGCGCTAAGTTAACCAACTGGTAACTACACCAAGACCGATATTGCAGTTACCAGGACCGAACACGGTTGGTCCGCAGCTCATGATCAGTGCAGCAGCCAATGCATGGCGGGGGGTATTATGCAAGCGTCTACCAAGATCGGAGTGCTTAAAGCGGGCAAGCTTGCTTTAGAAATAAGTTTGCAGTCCACGTGTACTTATCACAACGTTTACAAGGGCTTTGCAAAAAAAAGCACATTCATTAATTAGCGGTATCTTTCAGAGCTGCGTATACTGCATCTATTTTGTCTGCTTTGGTCGTGTTATTGGGTGCACAATACAAAATTGCGATATCGTTTAGTATTGCTATGTCGCAGAGTTGTAAACTTGATACTTTCCAATTTTCGAGACTCTTTCGAAAGACAGCGCCGACATTAAATCAACATCTGCTTCCAGCCCATACTTGATTTTACATTTATTTTAAATGCAAGAAACGTCATCTAAATCAGGGAAGTGATTCCCGAGATTATCGATTTCACCATTCCTAAGTATCCGAAGCTAACGCTGCAAGCATTGCGCATTTCAGTGCGGGCGCTTTACAAGAGCGCGTTTCCGGAGTTTCCTTGCTCCGTGAAAACGAAAGGCTAACGGCGCAGCGACTGGCAGACATGGGAGGAGGATGAGATGGGTCAATTTTCTACCTCCCCCCATGCCCGGCGGCCCTGGCTGCATAGCGCCTCTTCCTCTTCACAACCACTCTCTCTCGGCGCCTACAACTATCACTTGACGATAGCCATGGGCGAGGGCATTGGTTTCGTCGCGTGAGCTCAACCTCCCTTTGCTGTTCTCTCTCGCGACCTGCCCTTTCAATCTTTTTCGTTTCACATCTTTCACGGCGGGACGGCGCCGGTTGTTCGGGCAAGTCGGTTCGCACCTTTGTTTTCGACTTTAAAAACTGGCAGAGCGAGCTCTCCATTTGTGTCTTCGATGCGTTAACCAAGGTACCCTTGCTGACCCTCGGAGTACGCAGCGTCGCTTCTTTGACTCGGAATGCGGATCCTGCCTCGTTTAATACGGACAAAAAAGTGAGTACCGCACAAAAGTGCCTTATTTCTGAGAATTGTTACCCCCAAATGCTATGGGGGTAACAGTATATGGGCATGTCACGTTTGCGCGACGCGCTCGAAAGTATACAGTGAGCTTGCCGCCCGTCTTAAATTAAACGTTGATACATGTTTGTCACAGATGAAATAATGCTTGCTTTTTCCACATTGTAAATAACTATTTCATGACGCGTTCTCGTGTTTTTCTCGATTATCCTGACAGCGTGCGAGATATAACGCTGCAGTGACAAATTTAATTCCTAATTATATTGAAGTCATCCATGGTCCGTGGAATGCGTTCGGGACAGTTAGTAACCCTGTGGCGGTGAAATGCTAAAACACCCCATGCACTTAGATTTAGGTTCACGCTAAGGAATCCCAGGTGGTCCAAATTATTCCGGAATCCCTCGTTTTGGCGTGCCTAATAATGCAGATCGTGGTTTTGTCGCGTAAAACCCCATACTTTTTTAACGTTAAGGAGAGTTAATTACTCATGACAGGCTTATCACAGCTGCTGCTGTACGCATGCCGAAACTTTAGGGCTTCAACTAGTGTCGCTCGTTTGGCGATACAGAACTACGCTGCTTGCTCTTCCAGTGGCCCACCATTCCCGCATTAATATTGTTGGCGATCACGAACGCGATCAGGAAAACTTGCGTAGCCGACATAATTGTTTGGCGTGTTTATTTTTATCCAACTCCTTGCTGGCGCGGTAGCGCCGTTAAAAATATTCCCGCCTCGATTCTTGATCGCCATTGTTCTCGCGTAAAATCGCGCGCATGCTGTTGCGTGTTACTGCGCTTGCTTGAAACGTCTTATGTTTCAATTCGTATTGTACTGGTTGCGTGTGACCCACCTGTTTTATTCTTTTCATTTGCGTTTAGTGACGGTGATGTAACTGTGACGGCGATGTAACGTTTATTGACGGCGATGTACTGCGCATTCGGTCGAGCTACAGTCACTCACGCTTCGAATCTATTGATTGCTGGTTGGCACTTCTAAAATATTGCGATCCTTTTGGGCTGCCTGCTCATGGATGCAGACTCGGGAACACGCCGCCTTGCGCATAATTTTCTATCGCACTATCCATTTGACCTAGAAATTGTGGATGGCTAACGTTAATTCGCATCGGCGTTCGTACCGCAAGTCATGAATCTGAATATGCTAAATCTCGCGGGCTGAAAACGAAACTTTAGGTAACTCGTAATTCAAATTAATAAAAATCTGGGGCTTTACATGCCAGAAGCGCGTATGATTATGAGGTACGCCTTAGTAGGGGTGAATGTTCGGATGAATGTTGACCACCTGTGGCTCTCTAGCAGGCAGCCAATGCACAGCACACGGACATTTTTGCATTTCGCCCCCATTCTAATGCGGCCGCCGCAGACGGGATTTGCGCACCTACAGCTTGCCCCATATTTTGTGTCGTTGATTTCTATGGTTAATGAAATATCGCCAGGCCATCTACGCGCTTCCACGCTGTTGTGTTCTTCTTTCGGGGGTTTTACGAGCCAAAACCACTTCTGATTATGAGGCACGCCGTAGTGGAGGGCTCCGGATTAACTTTGACCACCTGGGGTTCTTTAACGTGCAATACAACGCAAGCACACGGGCGTTTTTGCATTTCGCCTCCATCGAAATGATCTCGTGCGCGCTCGGCAGTGCGAAACGCATTAGTCGACTGAGCCACCGCGGCGGGTCACGCTGTTGTGAATTGTTGCTTCTTTTTCTTGTTTACCCGTTATTTTATCAGAGCTTTATGGGATCGCTGGTAGCGATTTCCTCCAACGCACTTCTCTGGTAGGGAAATTGAAATTTTAGTGTTGTTGCGAACATTTAGCATAGCGCTATATATCGCTTTATACCGTTGCCGCTACGCTCTCTGGCATAAGTCTGGTTGGCGCATGCTCGCTAAGCTGCGCCAGTTGTACGCGTGGCGTGCTTTAGGCAATGCAAGCAAACCAGCTTGCGGATACGGTAGCGGCAATAGTAGAGCGGCATATGGTAAATGCTTGTTCATTTATTGTTCCAGTGGGAACCCGTGAGGTACCTGGATAATTCAATAAATTGAGGTATGTGTACCTACTCGCGCGTAGCGTCAAGCGTTGAGCAAAATCAGACACTTGCAGCGTTCTATCAGCAAGCTGAAGCGCTGGTAAGCAGAATGATGCATGAGAGAGTGGTTTCCTGTGATCCCCTAACGATGGGCCTTTGTTATCGCAAGACTAATTATTTGCAACGCTGAAAAGGTCATTTCTTATTCCTCTTGTGCCATAGACATGTGGAAATATAGTCTACAAGTCAGGCCGCATTATTGTTTCAGAGCGGATTATGTGTCCATATGCGTGGTGCCTTTTTTTAGCTTCAATTTTTTTTAATTGCCTGTGGCAGATAGCACAATTATAAACCTTGATCAAAATTACTCGATAAGGCGGCCATTACGTTACGAGAAACCAATATGCTTTCCGAATAATTTACTTGATTGCGCTAATAACAACTACTTTGCAGCACATATTTTAATCTACAAATTGTATGCAATGCAGATCGACTTAGACCGAGATTTGAGGACTACGCTAGTTTCGATATAATAATTTTGAATGTGTCCACCGAGATGCATTGGCGTTCCAGTTAGTGTGTGCTTCAATGTATGAAACAGTGTTTTCTTAAAAATTAAGTTAAGAAACTGTGAATTTTTACTGCAAGTTTGATGCCGCATATCTCGAAACCGTTGCCATCCTCAGAATTTGTTCCAAGTCGATATGCCTGGCATAATCACTAGCTACAATTAAAATATGTGCAGTGAGGTAATTAATACAAAGTTAATTAGTGTAATTGTCAAGTGTTCAATTAAAAGTTTGGTTTTTCATAGAACTAATAGGCCACCTCATCGAGTAGTTAGAACAATTTGGACCGCACAATTGTGCTGTCTGCCACATGTTCTTAAAATTTAGTTCAGCTAAAATAAAAAGGAGCATGTAGTTTGAGAACATACCGTATGTTCTCATTTTACAAGGTTTTTTTTTTTAGACTGAACCAAATTAAAAAAAAAAACATTGCATGTGGCAGATAGCCCTTGGGCAAGCGCAATGGTCCAATCATATCACATGCTTCAAACCATTACGTTATTAAGCTGCTTTCTGTGTCGCATAGAGAGAGAGAAAAAGAAACATTCTTTAATGAGATGCTGGAGATGTTAGCTTGGCTATTCGTCTGACATGCTATTCCAGGTACTTAATAACGTAATGGTTTGAAGTAGTGATATGACTAGCCTATGGCGCTTGTCATCTAATTGTCATTTTATTGAGTGTGCTGATACCGGTATGCTGAACCAACCGCTGAGTAGGTTGAGCTTACCACTCAGACGAGGATGACAGAAGAAGGCGAATACGTCATTGCGGCCTCAGTAATGACAAAACAAGATGTTGGCCTTCAGAATAACACACGGATGTAATGTCCGATCGTTTGCGCCTTTAAATAAATAAATTCTAAGTGTGGCCTGTATGTGCGGCATATGTATTTTTGTGTCCTCATTAACTGATAGTTTGGACCGAATTTTTTTATGCTGCTTCACTTGGTTCTTAACAAATCTATCTGTCCTAATTTAAACCACAAGACTGATTAATACGTAAAATTTTGCCCTCTTCAGTTTTTCTGCTCACATTGACTTCCATACTTTGCAACAGCTAGGATAATAAATTCAAGTTCAATGCTGCATCTGGCTTATGCTTTCTCTTGGTTCTGGAATTCATGTTACAAGAAGAAAAAACAGGACGCCGATCAAAAAGTGGTAATAGAATTGGACGCACGGAAGCCTTGTTCACAACACGAACTGCTCGAAACGACGGTATTCTGCGTATGCAGGCGGGATATCGCCATCGTTGCGATACGGTGTTTTTTCTGTAGCTTTTTGTAGTCTGTATAACAAGGGATTCCAGAAACTCCCTTCAAATCCAGTTTCCTTGGCAATGATAGAAGCCTTGTCTCGTCGGTGGCATATCCAGCCTGCCACGTGCTCGGCAAGTGCAATGGCAACGACATTGTTTCTTCACTTCTGATTCATTTCTAATTGATATCTTTGACATAGATTTCATGCTTAGAGCGCTTTCAGAATGACTGCTTTCGCTGATGTAAAGATAGTCTCGATTCGCGCAGGCTTTTCTGTATACAATGCTTGGAACATATCTTCTGAATCTTCACATCTGCCTGTTCATGCTGCAAATTGTGGGCCTAAACGTGGGACATTGACTTTATAGGATTTCAGAACAATTGCGATGGCCTTGCTCACTCAAGGGACATAAGCGAGGGTCGTGGGAGCTCGAGGACGCGCGTGGGCGGCAATGGGGCAGGCCTCAACGATATTTCATCGAACGAATGAACATTTCCGGTTACGCTCACTCGGACGTAATCTCTGCAAGTCATTGTGAGAAATCTGGTCGCCAGGATTAAAGGAAAAATTTTACAGCAATCCCGGCGAATTTGCTCTAAATCCTGACGCTCAGGGCAGTGGCGTATCAGCTGGGGCGGGTGACCGGGCTTCCGCCCCCACTCGGTCTGCGCCCTGCTCCCTTTTGTGCCTGGCACGTCGCCTATTAACAAAGGCGCGGATCCTTCGAACGTGCGGCTATTATGGGCATTCGCGTCTCAACGCTTCTCCGACGCCTGGGAACTTAAAAAACGAAGCAGCACTGTCAGGACGATCGCGGTGCTTTAGCTCCCCCACTCCCACCCCCGAAAAAAATATCCGGCCTACGCAAGGTAAATAGACCTTGGCCTACGCGCCTGGCTCAAATTACGTCGCGCACATTCTGAGTGTGGTTACCCCGGAAGTGTTTCATTCGTTGCGTAGGACATCGTTCAAGTTGACCAGTGACCTCGCTTGGCCGCGCGTCCTTGAGTCGACGCTGCCATTCAACATGTCCCCAAAAGGAGGCCTTGTCACGTGTTCTGAAAATCTATGACACGCGGCGCATATATGTTCCTGCCTGCACGTTGCATAATGAACTGGTACATGTGAAGGACACAGGGGGGGATAAACATTTATTTCGGAACCAGCACTTTAAGATGGCCGGGCCTAAGCCTCCCATGAGGGGACGTCGAGGGCTTGCTTTGCCGCCGCCTCACGGGCGTGCTGGGTCGCCCAGGTTTGGTCGTCGAGGGCGGAGCTCCGCAGAGCCTCACGCAACCTCGACGAGAGGGTCGTGGTGTTAATTTGTGTGTACCGTGCTGGGCACTCCCACAGCATATGCGGAAGCGTAGCCGGGTGAGTGCCACAGCACCGGCAGTTGGGGGTATTGTAAACTTCAGGGAATATAAGGTGGAGGCGGGGGGGGGGGGGGGGAAGGGTACGTATTTGTTTGTAGCAGACGCAGGGTGGTAGCCTGCGCCCGGCTGAACTTGGGGTGAGGTGGGGGAAGGTTCGGCGACTAAGGTAAAATGCCTTAACGAGGTCGTTGTAAGTAGTCAGACTGTCCCTGGTGTCCAACTCGTCTCCAGTGTCTCCGGCGCGGTTGACTAGTCCTCGCGCAATGGAGTGGGTGACCTCGTTGAGGTTGGGGAGGTGTGGGTGGACAAAGCCCGCGTGGGCCGGGATCCATGTCAGGGAGATCATGCTTTCTTTATAGTGTGGTGCCTGGCGGAGGATACGAAGAGCTTGAGGAGAAATACGGCTTTTGCTGAAGTAGTGACGGCTGAGCGAGAGTCACACACGATGGTGTGACAGGTGAGATCTAGAGTGGCCAGGGCGATGGCCACTTCTTCAGCCGTTTCGGCAGTGGGGGTAATGACGCTGGAGGCGTGGTGTAGGACTCCATCGCGTGTGGCGACGGCCACAAATCGTGTGCCATGGGTATATTGGGCTGCATCAACAAACGTAACGCCAGGTACACGAGCAAAGGCTTTTATGATTGCTCCGGCCCGAGCTTGGCGCCGGGCCCTGTTATATTCAGGGTGCATATTTCTAGGAATAGGGTCTGTATGGATCCAGCTACGGATGTCAGTCGGGATCGATTGTTTGGGGCCTGCTGCTGATGGTAAGTAAAGCCAGGCGTAGATAGAATAAAGCGTCCCGTTTTAGTAAGGGTGAGCCGTTCAAGCTGAGAGCGTTGTTGTGCTTCAATGAGTTCGGCTAAGGTGTAGAATTGTTTTTCGGCGCAAACTGCTACTACGTTTAAATCCACAAAAGATGCAATTTCGAAAAAGGGCTTGCAGTATGTGTATGATTTGAAAACGAAAAATGTCGCTTGCGCCGTAGTTGCGGAGGATGTGGCAGCTTCCGACTATGGCAATGGCCTTCTTGGAGAAGGCTGTCGTTATTGCCAAGAATCCGGATTTCACGGTAGTATCTCGGGGGCTTGCTACCGAGACTACAGATTAGGCCGAATTGCAGCGATGACATTATTGCATCTGCATACGGAAGATACCTAGGTCGGATTTCTAACAGTTACTGTTTGCAAACAAAGCTGCGGTATAAATTACTAGTAACTCTTCAGTCATATGCAATGAAATGTTTTTATAGCTAAGTTGAAGGGGGAGCCAAAATTACGTCATTATATTCATTACTGCCGTTCACTGCAATATACGCGCAATGTCGCGCACAAATCTCAACTTGTACAGAAGAAGACGGCTTTTCGGCCAGCAGATGCACTGCATGTCCACGTGCTCGCTGAACTTCTATATAATAAAACAGCAAAAGAAACTGTGGCGGCCTTAGCATCTGACACGATTGCCTTTACGATAGCTGTCTTCTGTTTCAATTTGATGACTTTCGTTACCGCTTTTAGTTGGGTCGTCTCTAGCATCGCGAAATCGGCGAAACGGCGACGCCGTGAAGAGGTTGCACGCTGTGACACCAACAATGTTTGTCGTGTGCGAGCAGCACGTGGTACACACAGGGAGGCGTGGCCTCTGAAATTGCACCGGCGCCATCTCCGAGGCCACGCCTATAGCTGCACTAACTAGCCTGCGCGGTGCCGCAGTGAGAGGAATTGCGATGGTGATCTAGAGTCTGCTTATGCGCAACTACGCGTAGTGGTGACAAGGACCAGTGTTCGACGGTGGATTCAACGCAAAGACGTAAACGTTTTAAACATCGGCAACGAATGTGTGCTCTACCCTGCGGAAAGCAGAAGCGAGCCTGCAAGGGTCGGGCATTTCTTTTTTCGGAGAAAACTGAAGTTTGGTGTATCTATTGGCAGGATAAGTTTACTTCGTTGAAACGAGGTTATAAAAACATGGATAACTTCAGAGATTTCAGCGGGAATGTCATTTTGTTGTATACAATAATTTGTTGTATCCCGTTTCGTTATAACGAAGTTTCACAGTAACATATTTGTAATCTTTTGTCTTACCTTCTAATTGCAGGTGCGAAATCTGTGGTGAAGCATCATTGGAACACGCTGAATTTTTGCGGGTGCATCAGCCTGTGCAAATGCCTAAGCCAGTTCCCTGAATCATGAAGTGTCCAATTTGTTATAACAGCCACCACAATGCAAAACTCTAGGAGGTGCATTAGAAACATTTTGCTTATGTAGTGGCGTGTTCCTGATTTATTAAAAATTCTTTGAAACCTTTGACCACTTTAGCGCTTCATTCGTGTGAACAATCAAAGCCACAAAAGCAATAAACACGTGTCAAAGCCACGTACGCTTAAGTACGTGGCTTTGACACGTGTTTATTGCTTTTGTGGCTTTGCCAATATTTCAGTGTTGCTATGTCGGGTTGTAAGAAATGGGCCATGGGGATTGGTGCTGTCGGTAAAGCCAACCTTTTTTCATTATTGCGAGGAATACGAACATCCTCATTGATTTCTCTATGTAGCAGATAAGAGGGAGACACTGAATTGCTTTATAATTAATGTTATAATGGAAGGATGTTTTGTGTATCTAAATTCGTGTTCGTGCCAAACATCCATGCAAGGAAAACCTCTGTAATAGTGTTGCTGGAGTCTTCGATATTATTCCATCTGCAAAGCTACATCAGTATTGACAAGATAGGTAAAATGATATTGGGTCTTCCTGGACGTAATGGGCAGTGTATGCTGTTTCTAGCCAGATCACTGAAGCTAGGCAACATTTCGTTGGATAGTTCACATCGGAAGGAGACAGACCATCTGGCTTGCAATATGACCTAATTTTAGCTTCTGGAGACTATTTAAAATGTCATATTTGTGCTAGTGCTTCCCCTAGCTGACAATAGATCAGGTGTTGAACTATAGTTTAGAAAGGTCAAGTCCGTTGTACTTTATATATATATACCAGAAAAAAGCGATTTCTGGGTCCGGGTAATATTCACAGTGAAGTAGAGGCGCGTATGAAGCGGCTTATTGACGTTTCGGCCGGGGTCCGGCCTTCATCAGAATACAATATATGGCGTCAGTACAGTTTATATACATTAAAATGGGGGTGTTGGTCTTCAAGCAGGCCTCGGATGTGGCGTTACAGAAGGCTATCCGAAAGGGCAGGTCTGGTTACCTGGCGAGCGCGAGCTAGAGCGTCAACAACAACCACACTCATCGTCGTCTTCTTTTCCCAGAATCGAAGCGCGGTTATTCGCCTTCAATACAATTACCCCCCGCGGAATAAGGAGCCAGCCTGGCGACCTAGGGGCAAGAAAACACAGGGGGATCGTAGCACTGCTTGAGTCGGGACACGTGTACAATTTCTTGGCCGCGACGACGATGGTCATAAGACGGTTCTAACGGCTCAATGAGATAGTTCACCGGAGATGTTTGTTGAAGTACACGATATGGACCCTGGTACTTGGAGACCAGCTTCGTTGAAAGGCCAGGTGCAGTGGATGGGACACGCAGCCAGACTAGCGAGCCCGGAGCATATCACGTAGTCGTAGCGGAGGCATCGTGGTGATGCTTCTGGCGCCACTGGTCTTGTGATGTGAATGAACGTGCAAGTTGACGGCATTCTTCAGCGTATGTAGCTGCTTGAGATAGAGTCGTGGACTCGGAGGCGTCGGGTTGGTATAAAAGAATAGTGTCCATGGTGCAAGAAGGTTCGCGTCCATGAAGGAGAAAGTGCTTTGAATGGCGGTGTTACAAGCGTACGTAACAAAAGGTAGCACTCGGTCCCAATTGGAGTGATCTGACGAGACGTACATAGCAAGCATGTCGCCCAGGGTTCGGTTAAAACGTTCTGTTATCCCGTTCGTCTGTGGGTGATAGGCACTGGTGGGGCGGTGAACGACACGGCATTCACGAAGCAAGGCTGCGATGACGTCGGACAGGAACACACGACCACGGTCATTCAGCAACTCTCGAGGAGCTCCATGACGAAGGACATGATTGTGAAGAATGAAAGTGGCAACGTCTTTTACTGTGGATGACAGAAGAGGTGAAGTTTCGGTATACCGTGTGAAGTGATCGACGGCAACGATTATCTAACGGTTACCGTCTGGTGTACTGGGAAGGGGACCGTAGATGTCGATGCGGACGCAGTCAAATGGTCGGGCGGGGCATGGCAGAGGTAATAAGGGGCCGGCGGCGTTGGGGAGTCTTGCTTCGCTGGCACGTGCAACATGACCGAACATACTGTCGAACATAACGGTACATGCCACGCCAGTAGTACCGAAGCCTAATACGTGAATACGTCTTCAGGAAACCTGCGTGGCCACATTGTGGGTCGTCGTGGAAAGTGGAACAGATTTCGGAGCGCATGTGGCGGGGAATGACGAGGAGCCACTTACGGCCGCCGGGGGTGTAATTCCGGCGGTACAGCACGTCTTCCCGAGTGGTGAAGTGCTCAGCCTGCAGACGCAACGTCCCAGAAGTGCGAGCAGAAGTCCGGCCAAACTGAAAGTCTGGAATGGAAGCCACCCACGGGTCCTTGCGCTGCTTAGATTGCGTGTCAGAGATGGCAAGAGCGGTGGTATCGCAGGTAGTATTTGTGAAGCAGACAGGGTCGCGAGGCAGTGGTGAACGGGAGAGGGCGTCTGCATCCGAATGTTTCCGATCAGAGCGATACACGACGCGGATGTTGTATTCCTGGAGGCGCAATGCCCATCGAGCAAGGCGACCACTTGGATCTTTCAGTGACGACAACCAGCACAGGGCGTGGTGGTCGGTCACTGCGTCAAATGGGCGCCCGTACACGTAAGGACGAAATTTCTCTATGGCCCAAATTATGGCAAGACATTCTTTTTCAGTCACCGAATAGTTGCCAAGGCTTTGTTGAGAGTTCGGCTTGCATTGGCAACGACGTACTCTTCAAACCCATCTTTCCGTTGAGCAAGAATAGCGCCTAAGCCGACACCACTGGCGTCCGTGTGGATCTCAGTGGTTGCAGAGGGGTCGAAGTGTCGCAGTATAGGAGGCGACGTAAGGAGACGGTGCAATTCGTTGAAAGCGTCGTCGCAAGCAGGAGACCAAGCCGAAAGGTTATTACTGCCAGCGAGGAGCTTGGTCAAAGGGTTGATGATCATATCGAAATAGCGGATAAAGCGTCGGAAATAAGAACATAGGCCGATAAAGCTGCGGAGATCTTTCATGGTACTTGGTTTAGGAAAGGCTGAAATGGCTGTAAGTTTGGAAGGGTCGGGGAGAATGCCGTCCTTCGAAACAACATGACCTAGAATCGTAAGCTTTGGAGCGGCGAAGTGGCATTTTTGCAAGTTCAGTTGCAGTCCTGCAGCTGAGAGGCAAGCGAGCACTTGTTCGAGGCGAGTTAGATGGGACGCAAAATCGAAGAAAAAGACCGCAATGTCGTCTCATAGCAAAGGCAAATGTGCCACTTGAGGCCTCGAAGGATCGTGTCCATCATGCGCTCGAAAGTAGCAGGCGCGTTGCAGAGGCCAAAGGGCATGACTGTGAACTCATACAGGCCATCGGGCGTCACAAAAGTCATTTTTTCGCGATCGGCCTCCGCCATCGGTACCTGCCAGTATCCCGAGCACAGATATAAGGACGGGAAGAATTCTGTCTTCTTTTCCCAGACATCGAAGCGCGGTCATTCGCCTTCAGTACAATGTATACTATTTGCAAGTATTTGCAGTTCGTCATGTAGCACTTATAAGCAGCGTCTGAGGATTCCATGAAACTTTGGATGCCAACGCTGAAGTGAGAGGAGACGGTGTAAAAAGCACGTAAAAAAGTTCAATATCAGCTGCGTATGAGCAATGGCCCGAAAATCTGACAAATGTGTTCTTCAGCGCTGCAGACTTCGCGCAACTGACATACAATTTAAAAATTGAATTTTTTTGCTATTAAAATTTTAATACCAGGACAACCTAAGAATGATGACCTTATGTTTGCCATTCGAGTGGTCATTTTAATAGCTTCTTATATAATTATTATAAGCTGATAGCTGCAACAGCCCAAGTAGACAAGAAATAAGAAAAGGAAGCGACACCTCAAGGTGCTTACAGTCCACTGAAGTTTATTGCGGCAAAACGAACAATATATAAGGATTAACAGGAGCATGATTTTAACCTCGGGGCATACACCAAGGATCACTACCAGAAGCCAACCTCCAAGTTCTTCTTTCTGGGGTTTTACGGGCCAAAACCACCAGTTCTGATTATGAGGCACGCTAAACATGCAAAGCTGTGAAGGTGTCACATGCTTTAAAAAATACAAACCGACAAAAACATCGAAATGTAACTAACAACAGTAGAAAACAAGAAAAGAAACAACAGCACTAATAAACAATATTGATATACTAACAGCAATATCGTTAGGCACCAAGCAGATGTATGACCTGAACCAAGAGTTAATAATATTTGCAGTGATATGAACGGCTAATACAATCTAAGCCGTAATTCCTTATTAGTCAGCCTCCGTTATTACACGCGAAAGAGTTTAATGGGGCTAAAGAGCAGAATAGTCCCATAAAAGTCGAGCTGTCCCCCACGAAAATGTGCGAATGCGCAAAGCCCCTAAGTGAACTATGGTGCTCCCTAAAAATGATTTTCGAAGATTGTCCAGTCTGACTGATATACTGAAAGTAGCAGATAAAAGGAAAATAGGATTGCGGTGATTGGACTACTTTGAAGACATGTCCCCCGTTGCATTCCCCTTGTATCTGGATACCTCTTGAACATGCGCTTGTCTAACACTTCCCAAATTTTTTAAGGGCGAAGCACCTTAGGGCCGAGCCTTGTCCCCCCCTCGTCGTCGCCCGTCGTCGGTAGCTCTGGTTTGCATGGAGTCCGCTAGGGGTGCTGCGGTGCACAAGGGTGTTCGTTCCCGACGCGCGCTCTCTTTCTCTCTTCAGCCATGGATGATAACAGTCGCTTCTGATAACGGCGCGCCCGCTATGGATGAAAAGGCGAGAGTGGCGGCTCAACTGCAGGCGGAGTCGAGGGTTCGCAAGCTGCTGCAGCACGGCGACGCCGGCATGCGGACCCGGAGCTGAGGGCTCACGAAGCTCGCGCTTGAACCGAGCATCGGCGCCACCAACCTCAGGTAGAGGACGCTTCCGGCGTTTTGCCGCCGCTTCCCGCGCTCTCGTCGCCTCTGGGTCCGCTTGCCAGCGTCGCCATGCTGCTGTACTGATCACAAGGCAGTCTTAATGAAGGGAAAACGAAGTCCGCACCTCAATACCATATAGGACCAATAAAACAACATTGTATATACTGTACCATGTGTTATCACTCATTTGCATGTACGGGGGGATTCACGGTTTCCTGAGGGATCCCCAGGTGCTTCGCCCACTCATCATCATTCACTTCGTGGATATGCGGTGTTTTTTTATCATAACTTTAGCTAAGAGAGCAAAATTGACTTAGAACTTTTATGCCGCCACTTCAAAATTTTCGAATAAGACTGGAACTACGGGATCCCGGCTTCTCTGTCAGGCGCGTATATTTTCTGTTCAGGTTGCGTTTTTACTTCTCTAAGCAACTTATATTGCAAGTCAACGAAATAATATTCTGTGTACTCATTTGATTTGATAAGTCACGCTGTGTTGCATACATTGAGGAAAAATCTGTATGGGTGTGGCTATATATTTGGAGTTGTAGCAATACTATTCTAAATTTACGATGACTAGACCAAAAGTCAAGAAGGGAATTCATCGTTTTCAGCTGACATCGCCAACAGACATGCTCACTCATAAAAGCTAGCTTGATATCCAGAAATTGTAGCTGGTCATCTGAACTTCAATTGCGCAGTTGAGGCCTCCCCCTCGTTCCTTTAAGAACTGAACAACATCGACCACAAGCTTGCCAATGCTGTGTTTACCTATAAAAACCGAATACTCTTCCACGTATCTGAACAGCTTTTTTTTTATCAACGCAAGCATTAGAAGGTATTACTAAGCATGGACGCTATACATGGAAGCCTATGCAGACGCTCGACTTGGGAACAAAAGCTGCCATTTTCTACTCTATCAGGGTGGACAATAGGTGAACATTGTGAAGTTTCAGCGAGCTTGTAGTCACCCACCTTTCAGCAAAACCAAGTGCGCCACTTCGATCGTGCATGCAGTCAGCTACACACTGCCTAACGATGTTCACAGGGCATAGGAAAGCATTAGTCTTCCATGTCGATACTTAATCCCTTTCACTTCCCCAGGTTGTGTTCTTGCAAACATTTTACCACAGTAAGAACTCGGATCCAGGATCGAGTCACCAATTCGCAGCTTGTCCAGGTGAGTGTGCAGAAAACTCGAAATTTCAGAAGCCGTATATTCGCTACTTAAATGAATTTTCCCTGCTTCTCGGTCCTTGCACTAAAAAGGCGCACAATGAAAGAATCTTTCCCGTCCTGACATCATTGGATATAGGTGTTAGATTGAGATTCTTTATCAACGCGACAGCCTGAAATTTTCTCTTAGTAGGATTCAGGAGGTCGGAGAATCATAAGATTCATATATCACACATTCTATATTCATATATGTCTTAGATAGATAGCTTTAGAGGTAACGCTACGCTGAGGCGACGCACGCTACAGTTTAGTCACAAAAGCGCCTTCGCGCAGAAATCATATTATGGCTATTTGTAGACCACTGCGTGTCGCAGCGCAATAACAGCATTATTTTGTGCTACTGCGACGTGCATGCCAGCCGTGCGATGGTGCAAGACACGGCGCAGACTATATTTTGTCTTGAAAATGTCGACTAACTAAAGCTTTACATTTATTATAAAAAACACGCTACCTACGACAAGAAAAAAGACACTGAAATGAAGGGACAACGTATATATATGAGTGCTAAATATGAACGAAAGTTTCTACGTAATAATTCATGTTGTGGATGCTGCGGTGCTGCTTGACGTGGAAGCTCCAGGCCATCTGCTTCCCGAATTGCACACCTTCGAGGTACTTCGACTTCACGGTCGAAAGTCATTCATTAGCAATACATTCAGACTAAGACCGTAGTGCGGCCTCCGTCGCCGAGGCGGTGTGCGCACCACCGATGTACTTGCACGAGTGAACGAATAAATGGCTTTTTATTCGACCCTCGGAACATGAATGTTGTCGTAGGTATAGGGCCGCAATGAAATGTCCAACTCATTGCTACTTGGTACGAGAAAAGCCAGCGGAGCTATGTAAATTAAGAGAACGTAACTACAACAACGACAACCGGAAGTATGGATTACCAACACCACCGGTCCACCTGCGTCCGTAGAAGAAACACAACATTGAAGCGATGTTACCTAACACCTTGGGGAGTGCATTGCAACCGGTGCCTCCCCGCTCCTTCAGAGCGTAGGATTTTGAAGGGGCATCCGCTCGTACTACGTGTTCTAGTAAAACAAAAAACAAAAATCCAAAATGTTTTTATGGATGTTAAATTACGCGTTCCAAGGTGTGTTTGGCGCCTCAAGACAAGCCTTCCAAGGCTCTTTTAAAGTTGGTGAGTATCGGTTGCTAGCTCTCTTCGAACCTCATGTTGATGGAAGTACCATTTTTAGCATTGTCAAGCTAGTTTCCTTTACGGCTTTCTATCTTACACAAAACATAATCAGGCCCAATAGACATGTTGGAATTTGTGTGATGCAAAGCTTCGGTAAAGCGGTTATTTAAATGCTCTAAATCTAATGGTAATAGGTGCTATTTTGTTTACTTTCAACCAGTGGCGTAGCCAAAATTTTTTTCGGGGGGGGGGGGTCTCAAGTTGCAACGCGACCTCCTCCTTATAAAAGTTGTCGAGGCATCAAATACATGAATAATAACTGCATTGCCATTGCCAATACCATTGTATATTAGGTGCTGAAAATGAATAATTTAACGCTACGCACAGTCAAGACAAGTCAATTATGTCTTTGTTTCATAAAAGAATAGCTTCGTATGTCCCAAAAATTGTGGCAGTAATAGCTGATATCAATGCTTCCGCGTTTTTTTTTTTTGGGCCTATCTGATAAGCAAAGAAAATATCACGCGAACTTTAGAACTATATCAGTTCGAAACCAGCAAAGCAGTGCATGCAGCTGGTATGAAAAACATAAAGGCCATAAAATGAACAAGTTGACAAATATTTTGATGAATCTTTGTCATTTAACAACCTTGTTTACATTTTTGTGCATATGCAACGGCCAGGGAAAAACCTCAATGACGCTGTCCTTCGTTGTAATGGATTGCGCAGCAGCAGATGTTACCGGTCGTATATTGTAATTGCACCGAAATTATAGTTGCAATAACGAGTACATATAAAAAGCAGAAGTTCCGCAAAATATGCATTAGAAATGCGAAGATAGAATGGAATATACAAATTCCAAGATAAACGGCAAGAAAGTGCCGCGTGAAACCAAGTTCACTACTTGTATACACAAAACCTCGCAAAAGATATTTAAGTATACGTATAAGTCTGCAATAAATCTGCGCATCTAAGGAAACGTCATTGTATATAATGCGTCAAACAAGACAAATAAACAAGTTGCGCACTCACAGATAGTAAACTTCACGCATACGAGTATAAAGACAGACGATCCAGACAAGAACAAAACTGTGATCTCAGAAATTGTGATATGCATTTGGGCCATGCCGCGATCGCGACAGAACCATGTGGCTAGAATAAGAGAAAAAAATGCAGAAATCAATACGAAAATGCGTATTTTAACTGCCTGCACAGCGGCAACAATTATTGTGCACCCAAAGTCAAAGAAGGCTACTGCTTCGTTTCAAAAAACAAGTAAATACATGTAGCTAAAAAGGAAAGAAAAGGACAAACGAAAGCCACAGATGAAGCGGCAAGTTGATTTACCCAACATCCGAGTGCGTTTTTGGGAAACGCCGCGTGTGCCGGGCTTTCAATGAGATAGGTTTGTCAAAATTGGTGATTGATGTCCCCGTAATTTTTGTATTCCCAGGATAATTTTGATCATCATGCTAACTGTTACAATAAACGGTGAAAATTTATGTGGTTTTAAAAGCTAATGAACACTCATACGTTTTCATAATTACGAGCTTATATAGGAACGTGAAGGAACAGATATTTTTACATTACAGGCATTGATTTTTGCTGCTTCGCTATCTAAACGATAAGCTTTACTCGGCGGGAAGGTTTAGCGATGCGTTCAGTAACTTCGGACACGTTGATGGCGATGTCTCTGTGGAGCGCCAGCATAACCACGCGTTCCTCATTGTAAAGCGCAAGTGTTTTTTTTTAGTAATTTCATGTTTGAAAATCTCTCTGCGCTGGCAGTGGCACTGGAAGGGCGACTAGAATATGCAGCAGTTTGTACTAGAGCACTGCACGGGCCGATTTTTTCAGCCCGGATCCGGCCCGGGCCCGTTTTTACTTTGGGCTGCCCGGCCGAACCCGAACAAAACATTTATGGCGAGACCCGGGCCCGGCCCGGGCCCGGAAATAATCTACGTTACCAGCCCGGCCCGGCCCGCCACCCCTTTACCTTAGGCCCGAGGCCCGGCTCGAAGCCGGCCCGAACCCGGCCCGAGACCGAAAAATACATGTTTGTCAGAGTTGAGACGCCCGAGAATAACTCGCTGCACGTTACATGCACACCACCAGAAAGCCCGAGCCTGGCCCGGGCCCGGGTCAAAAAGCACACGCCGTGCACGAGCCCGGCCCGAGCCCGTGAAAAACCTCTCTACCCGGCCCGTGGGCCGGGCCGGGCCGAGCCCGTGCAGTGCTCTAGTTTGCAGTGCTCTAGTGCGTGCAGTGCTCTAGTGCGGGTAAGCCCGAGCCCGTGCAGTGCTCTAGTTTGTACACATGTACATATAACCTGCAGTCACCATGAGAGGGGGCATCTATTCCTGTGCTAAAACCTAAAAACACTTCGATATCGTTTCCTCAGCACCACGCTCGACAAGGTCCTCTTACGGAAGCCACAATTCTTGGTCCCTGGTCCCAGCCGACGTCGGAACGAACTGCTTTAAAAGCGCTATTACGCTTTTTAAAAGAAACAGGACTTAGTGAAAAACTATAGAATGTGGGGACTGATACGTTTCCTTTAGTTTTCTTTTTAATCTTTTGTTTTCTAATTTTTTCTGCCCTTACCCCATCCCCCTGTGCAGAGTAGCCAACCGGAAACTTAACCTGGTTAACCTCTCGCCTTTCACCTGATATTTTCCTTCCTTCTTTCCTTCGATATCGTTGACATCCTTGTTTACGTACCTTGCACAAACAGTAAGCTGTTCGATTCCAGCAATATCCGTCGTTTCGTCAGCAAGTACGGCGAAGCAGCCTGCAGCGTTCACTTTTGCATCTAGGCTTTCTTTGATAATTTCACCACAAATTTCTGTAATTTGGTTTTGTACGTCTGGTTTAAATACGAGGAATTACTGGGGCAACTTTCCAAATGGTTCTTCAGATGTGTATCTCCACAATCAGCCGGCATGCGAAGAAGCGTTCTGGAAATACCAGTATTTTCAGCGGGGGCTTTACTTAAATCCATAGGACCAGTGTCCATAGGATCGCCACGGAGAGCAAGACCTTGCCGCCCGCAAAAAAGAACTGTCTCAAATTAAATAGGCCGTTGAGTTTCTTCTGTTTTCTCTTATTTTACTTTGCCTGCCCCGGTCCAGCTTATCGATCACATTGGGCGCGCTTCCTGAAAATGTTTGGAGAAAATTATCAGATGCCAGCGGACAGTCACGGTGATATTTAATATTTTCGTGTGTGTGAAAGATTGCGAGCGCGTGCTTCCATTTCTGGAACAGCTTAGACACGCGCGTTCGAGTGCGTGCATGTTGGCCCAAGTTTATAAAAACATTAAACCCAGAAAGTTCCAGAATTAAAAATCAGAAGCACGCCTTTGGAAATGTCAGTGTACTTTTCGCGTCAAAAGTTTATGAGAACTTTATACCCATCAAGTTTCGGAATTGAAATCCATGCGCTCCGTAGATTCCGGTGCCGCTGCGAGATGCCGCGACGCGCCCGCTCGCTATCGAAAATCCCTTGAAACTTTGTGCTCGGCTGGGGCTCCTTATGTTATGTGACTCCAGGTGCATGGGCGTTTCCACGAAATCCAGCCCGAGTTCGCAATTTTCGCGCCGAAATGTCTTTTCGAGTGTCAAAAAGACGTTGTAGACAAAATCCACAATGATTTCCGGCGCCAGTGGTTGTTTTGGTCGGCGGTGCATGACAGCACGAAAAAATTTCGGGGGGGGGGGGGAGGGGCTGAAGCCCCATCAGCCCCCCCCCCCCCCCCCCGGCTACGCGCCTGCTTTCAACCTATGCAACGCGCAAAGTCGTTCGGTGTTAATGTTTAACGACCACAAAAGGGCACAAGCGAATTCTCAGCCATTCGCGCTACATCGTTCAGAAGCTATACTGAAACGCAGACTCTAAATGAGGTTTTTCTTCTTTCTGGGGTTTTACTTGCCAAAACGAGTTCTCATTACAAGGCACGGTGTAGTGGAGCGCTCCTGACTAATTTTGACCACCTGGCGTTCTTTACCGTGCACTACAATGCAAGCACACGGGCGTTTTTGCATTTCGCCTCCATCAAAATGCGGTCGCCGAAAACCGGGATTCGATCCCGCGATCTCGTGCTCGACAGCTCAATCTAAATGAGGTGAATCCGCACAGTGAGTTTCTTCTCCAAGGTACAGCAAATTAGTCTCTGTGCCGTCACCTTCAACGGCATGCTACCGTAGTCACCGTCTTCAACGCCTGACTGGTGTCGTCACGCACACGTTCGTGTCACAGAAACAACTCTTGGCACTATGTAAACATATTGATTGATTTATGAGCAATTTATAGAGCCCGGTAGCGATGCTGGATAGCTAGGTGCATTCCGTACACTTTACATAACATTCATCCGTGCAATGTGCGAAATCTGCAGAATTTTTTTAATGCCATCTTTTAAAGAAGAGCGTGCATTAAGACGAAGCTTCTGTCGAAAGCAGTCTTCTCGAAAAAAAGCAGGAGCTGCTGACAGCGGAGATGCGGATCATATGAATTTAGCAGAATGCACACCTTGACAAAGTGGTACTTGGCCCAGCTTCATTGACCGTCAGGGCCATCAAGCTGCAAGGAGAGGAACAGAACCGTTAGCTAAGGCACGGCAACAAAATACCGCAAGCTTATACGACGTTTTATAGTAGTGGAACCGTAGCGACTTCACCGTTGTTGCTATTTGTCGCTTTGCTTGCTCTAGTTAGCCCTCACGCCATATGGGCCCGGTAGGTGAGGAAGTGAGAACGAGCTAGAGCGAGCAAAGCTGCTACAGTTACGGCATTGTTAATGCAATTGTGGTAGGCTCATAAATTAAGATAGCGACGCTCTTGCCACTGCAATGTAAACATTTACTACATGCTTATGGGCACATTACTATAAGGGCCTTACAGGTAACCTGTATTTCGGAACTATTACTGCGAAGCTGTATATGCCTAGGCGAAAAGCCCGTCCGTGCCCAGAAGGGCCCTACGCAGAAGCCACTGCGCATGCGCAAAAAAAAAAAAAACGTTGCAGTGGCTTAGCTCGGCTATGCCAGGATATACGTAGCGTTAGCAAAGGTTCAGCTGATTATTCTTAGCTTTCCTGGTTGTCTCCTACGCTCAACCGCTAATTGCCAGGCAACTACTTCGGGAACCGATGAGTCAAGCTTCTCCGTTCTTCTGCGCTGTGAGCAGCATTTGCGCTCTCCTTCTCCATGGCTATACCACACTGGCAAACGCCAGTCAGAAGCGCAGCGGCTCCAGCGCAGTGTCAGACGGCGACTGCACAGCGAGCGCGCGCCGGCGCGTCTACCACGGCTACGACGTCACTCCTCTGGAATGCGCAGACCGGCGGCGGTGAGTCGCGCGCGGCGGCGGCGGAGTGCGCGAGAGGTGCCGGCTCCGGTGGCTCCGGTGCGCAAGCCGTGTGACATCACTGATCTTTGCGCATGCGCAACACGGCTCTTGATGTGTCGCGCGAAACGGGCTTGGCTAGGCCACTGTAGCTAACGCTACAAAACGAGTTGGAGAGGCGTTAGGAGTAAGAGGAGAGGTAATGGTAGGTCTTTCACCTCGGAGTAAGGCTACGTTCACACTCGGGAAGCGGCAAGCGGGCGGAAAGGCCAAAGCGGCCGGAAAATATTTTCCGCGCATGTCCAAGTTGTTCACATTTGTTTTGCTATCGCCGCGGCCACCGCTGCCGCTTTCGCCCACATCCATCTAGTCTGCGTACGTTTGTCGGCGTGGTGGCGCTCATTATCGCACCATTTCGAGCGGTATGTTCATTCATTGTCCCACCCGTCATCAAAAGTGTTCATTTCGCGCAACTTTGCGTGTCATCTGCGACCTTCGGTAAATTCCTCGTAGGCGTTCCGTAATTCTCTTCATACGGGCATGGTAGCGCTGAGTCAAAGGTTGGTGCCTAGGCGTGATATTTCTTTAATAGCTTTTATTTACAGGTTGCAATAACATTTCATCATTTCGTATTATTGGCGGCGCCTCCAGTACACCAAAGCTAAGACCCGGGCTGGCCCTTGTGTTAAGGCTCGCCGAAGCCTGCGCGTCCTACGTGAGACCTATGCTCCCAATCAATTGTCGCGACGAGAAAACCACCGCGCAACGAAAAAAGCGCCCTGCGACTTTTGAAACATACCGCGCCCGTGCGAGGAGAATTGCGGCGCGCCAACGAGGAATCTGCCCAACTTTTTTCTGCCATCAAAGTGGGAGAAGACATTTTTTTTTATTCTTCTACCTACTTGTTTCCTAGAAATGGACAATGAATAAACGGAAGGAGCGGACACCTCGGAAGCGGCTGTGGTGGGTTCGCCCAGCTTTGAAAAAGCGCGAGAAGTTGGGTCACCCCAAGGCTTCGTTGCTGCACCTCCGGTCGCGCGACGTTGAATACTATCGCGAGTATTGCTGACAGTACGTTTTAGTACCACGCTTGTCGTAGAGAAAGTGGTGGACCTAGATCGCGTCGAGCACCATCGCAGCCTACACTTTTGGTGCCATGTACAATTTTACGACCGGATGTTTACATGCTAGTGGAGCTTCCGGTCGAGCGGAACGACTTTCCGCCGCGATTCCGCCTCGCCATGGCGAAAAAATCGGTCCGAGACCGATTTTGCTTTCCGCCTGGTTTTCCGCCCGCTTCGCCGCCTAGGCGGGCGGATTTTTAGAACTTTTTGCCGCTTCCGCCTGCTTCGAGACCAAGTGTGAACGTAGCCTAACACATGTTGGTGACGTACATACAGCCTCGCAGCGTCGCCATGGAGTGCACACGCGTCAAGTGTGAGGGAGCAAGGGGAGAGGGAACGTCTGGTTAACCCTCAAACTTCGTAAAGTAGCGACATGCTTTGAAGAATGCCGCCTCCTCAATAGCGACGCGGCCGACGCCCCGTCGCTATTAGCCTAAAGCCCGGCCCACATTCAGCGTTAGTACCGGCGTCTCCTGCCGTTGCGTCTCTCGGCGTCGTTGCCGGAGAGGTCACTCAGCCACATGAGACTCACGCAAACAGCGCCAGTCCAGCGTCGCACAATGTAACCAGACAGATTTAACCAGAAGCACTGTGCAATGTCATTCAAGTGAACTATGAGAAATGTTCCCGATTAAGGTTTTTAAGCCCTGTTTATAGTTCTGCAGCACACACTCACGCACACTCACACACACAAAAATACATTCGCGGCAGTGCGCTCGAAGGTACGAGCGGCTGCTTTCTCAGACGGCGCCGCCTCGACGCCTAAAACCCCTATATATAAAAAGTAGCGCCATCCACTTCCCTCCTCCTCCGTTCCACTATCACGCTCGGCGCGACCAGCGCGATCGAGGCGCGATATCGACAGTGGCGCCGCCTGCGTCGGGCCTGCCATGGCAGACGACAGCTAACGCGCTACCAGACGAAATCTGAGGAAAACTTCGATCGTGCCCTGCGGAGAAATTTTTGAAGCGCGATTTTGCTTCGTCAGTCAGTAACTGGTCTTAATATTGCCGTTGTGGAAGTAGCAACGCGACGATGCGAGATGGCGCAAATATCAAGTGTGCAGCAAGCGTTTGCGCACGCCGGATGGTAAACAAAAAAAAGCCTTTTGCCCTCGCCTTGTCGGTTGCGACAACTTAAGGCGCAGCAGCATGCCATCACAACGAAGTTCTTGTCCCTAACACGTTTGATCCGCTTGTGCATACAGCACTTTCGTCGCACAGACCCGAGAATGGCAGTCGGAGCGCGCTGAAAAGAAAAAAAATATACAAAAGCGCAACGCGTGCTTCCACGTGACACGGATTGGCCAATGGGGGAGGTAAGTGGTTCTTGAGGGAAAGGGAAAGGTTGGCGCTATCTTCTGCAGCCCTTGAGGGAGCACGGCTCAGCGCCAACGGGGAGGGGTAAGTGGGGGAGCGGAGGAGGCTGGGGCGACAGGAGGCGGCAAGGAGGAAACGCAGGGGTGAGCGCGGTGGCGGCAAGTTCTAAGAATGGCGCTACTTTTTCTATATAGGGGTTTTATCGCCGCCGAGACACTGGCACCACATGGTGGCAGGCACGCGAACTGGTTTCTGCGGAAGTCGCTTGCAAAAGTTGCCAGCAGCGCGGCCGCGGCCACGCGCTGATTGGTCGGCGCCATTTCGTCGCTCATCGAGCCGCTTCCGGCGGCGGCGCCGGCGCCGAGATCTCTGGTGTGCCTTGAGCACGACGTTTCGGCGTGGCGCCTCCCTCAGCGGCGACGCTGAGCGACGCCGGGTGACGAAACGCCAGAAAACGCAGGGAAAACGCTGAATGGGGTCGGGCCTTAATGGCATCACGTGGGCCCTCGCGCCGGCTTCGCTTCTTTAGAGTCGCGCTCCATCGCCATTTTCGCTTGAGAAGCGTCTACCGACTGGCGAGGAGCGCATATTGGCGCCGTTGCTCTTCCATGTTGTTTCAGTTTGCGAACGCCTTGAACTAAGTTTTGTGGCAAGTTCGACATCGCTTCATGGCATTTTCCATCCCCATGATCTGCTACGCCTTCGGATGCCAAAACAGTTTCAGCAAAGGCAGGAAGTTTAAACGTATTGTAGGCCAACAGGTGTGACTTCGCGGGCACGCGAGGCTGCGTGTGAAAATGTGATTACGAAACGTTTAAGATTCAGCACAATCCTTTTGACAACATTGGACGCTCGAGCGTGAAAGCTCACCTTAGGAAACCATCTCTGCCTTTAGTGGTTACTTACTAGCCTTCTTTAGAGCGCTTTGTTTGCCTCGTTTGTGTTCGTCGTTGGCGGACGCCCGTTGGATTTGCGATACAAAGGCCCCGATGAACAGCGTGCGTCCTCTCCCGAATAAGACTTACGGGATGCGTTCGTCGCCGAACGACAGCATCATTGGTCTTTGAGACGGTCGTGCAAATTCGCGTGACCTTCAAAGTGTGTGAATGTTACGATGCGGCGGTGGAGAACTCGCAAAGAAAACGTGCGGTTGCCCGCTCGTTCACTATCTGGTTTAGTCGTCGTTCGTTTAGTCGTTCGCACGCTCGTTTTTTTAGTCGTTCGCTTGCTCGTTCGTTCAACTGTTAGCTCATACGGCTACTATGTCTCTGATACGCGCCGCGAATTAAAACGGTAGGGACGGCGCGGAATATTTAGGTTACTGGGGGTTTTCTGGAGGCCAGGACGTTGGCATTCGATCATAAACGTGTTATTTACAACCATTCGCAACACGATCTTGCGACAAGCGTTCGCCGAATGTTGCGCACGCGATACATTCGGAGTCGTCATGGTACGATATATTAGCGCTCGTTTAGGTACCTCGAAAAAGTGTTATCAGAGCAGAAAAAGGAAGCTGCCATCACTGAATTTGTATATATATATAACCTTCGGTATAGAAATCCTATGTTGTACACGAAGTTACTCGGAGCTAGAACGCCAACGCGAACGCTTAAAGCGCACCGCATTGCTATGCATGCATTCACTCTGTGAAAGGTCGTCTGCTACGCTCAAGCGATACGTCTGGTATCGCGCGTTCTCCCGAGGAGCAGCTCGCGTACGAAGAACGGCGCCGCGAACAGCGCCGGGAGTCCGCCCGCCGCCTACGTGCCGCCAACAGAAAACATGTCCGTGTCTTCATTGCTCGGGATAATGGGGTGCGTCAAGTGAGACATATTTGCGTAACACTGTTCAGAAACAATTTAAAATACCCGCGTCAAAAACCTTAAGATAGACACCGTGGCCGCCCGTTTTCAGCTCCGCTGGTTAACCATCTCCCCAGGGCGTAAGGACCGAACATTTATCTTTTGCGATTAGCATTCTTTGCCTACCTCAGCGGTTTCGCGCGTATCTATCTATCTCTACGTCTGTCTGCCTAGCTATCTATCAATCTATCTTCTTACACCGACTTAGTTGTCAAAGTTGTCATACCACCTTTATACCACATTCGTCGTTGCATCGACGTGAATCCTTCTTAATCATTTTAATATAATCCTGCTGTCGTCATTGATTCGTGAATATGCCACCATTGTCAAACCGTCGTCATCGCATTGTTTCCATGCCGGTATGCTGTCTTCGTTATACCATCGTCACCATTTAAGAATCGCTATCTCATTGTCGTCACGCCATCGTCGTCATGCCACCTTTGTCGTTCCATCAAGTCAATCCTTTTTCGTCATTCAGTCGTCGTAAGTACGACGGTGTCATACAGCCGTTTTCTGCCGTCATGCTCATGGGCGAACTTGGCAAGCGAGTGCCATAGCGAAGTGGAACGATGCCGGACTATGTAGGGTATGGCCGAAGCAACGAACGTCGTAGAATGACCACTACGAATGTTAAATAAAAGTGACTTCAGAAAACAGTGTTTCGCCACATTCCTCGAATGCTAATCACATTACCGCCGACATTCACAATCAGATGAGCGCTCCCGTAATTTTTTTCCTGAAGTATTTGTATTCACAAAGGCTTCTTATATCATAAGTTACAAATACGGCACCTCTAATGCCACCAGCAGCAATCAAAAGAAATATGTGTCGCGTAATGCCCGCTATAGGGTGGCCCAATGGACGCCCCTATTCTATAACGTATATGGCAGCTTCCAATGTGGGCAGCATCAGTCGCATACTATGAATAAACTAAACGTGAATGGGTCGCATACGCAGGTAGCCACTAGCTGAGCCATTTATAAGAAGGTGTGGAAACTGGGCAAACACAATTAGGGCGCTTACAAGACTCCGACCGACCGCTTACAATGGTCTTTGTTTATTACATGGCGATATGAATAAGTTCTATGAGAACACATGCTTCACCACATGATCTCCAGTTATGAAAGCACCAGGAAAACATGGCGAATAGGGAAGAAAAAGAAATAACGATTAGAAGACAAGGTAAGGATTAGAGAAGGTATGCACAAATAAATGTTCGGCCCTTACACCCTGTAGAGATTGTTTACGAGCGAAGCACTCAAGGCTTTAAGGAGTCTGCTGAAGTTCTTAAGGGCTTGTGAATTGTGCGACCGACTTTGAACGTTGTAGCACGTAGGGTCGCGTTATTGTGCAAATTTCTCTGACTAATTTTTTATTCGTTTCTTCTATCACCTTTTATTCCTTTTACCCCTATCCACAGCACAGGATAGCCAGCCGGTACTTACACTGGCTAACCTCCTTGTCTTTCTTTCCCTTTCTTTCTCACTCTCCCTTAACCAGCGAAGCTGAAAAGGGGCCGCAACGGTGTTTATCTTAAGGTTTATCACGCGGGTAGATTACATTGTTTCTGAACTGTGTTATACAATTATGTGTCACTTTACCCACCCCTCCCTATATGCTGAGCAATGAAGACGGGCACGTTTGGCGTTGGCGGCACGGCGGTGGTGGGCGGACTCCCAGCGGCGACTTTACTATTGCTAGTAGGTACAGTGGAGACTTCCGCTTAACACGTGGTGTCAATGCAATCGTGGCGCTCCTAGGTGCCTAGGGACATAATCACTTAGGGACTTTTGAGGCACAGGTCTCCGCTGAGCGTGGCTCTCATATCTCCGGGACCGGGCACAACGACCTTGCCGCGCAGCTCCTACGTGCGTAGGGAGCGAATCGTTTAGGGCGCGTTGAATGTCTGGCGGTGTCTGGCCCACGCCGGCCGCGCTTTATTATTGTAGCGTTTGTTCTAGTGGCGGAAATGCTTGCAGTAGTGGTGGTGTCGCATGACGGCTTTTGATCTTGCTTATCTTGCTTATCTTGCTTGTCTTGCTGATTTTTTTTCTCACCATCACGAGCACGAACGCGGTCGCAGTCTTCACGGACTCCCAATCCGCAGTACGCAATTACACGAGAGGCCGAATATCGGTGGGAGCAGTCAAAATTCTGCAGAAAAGAAGCACTCCGCTCCCTTACACCTGCGTCACGTGGGTACCAGGGCACGAGGGGCTTGAGGGAAACGAAGCGGCACACGCCGCGGCCCGCGATCACGTCAACCGGGCCTCTCTCGCCGCCTCGCGAGACCCCCGACCGCCTGGTGACGCAGCGGAAACGAAGACAATACCCCCCACGTATAACGCCATCCTCCAACACTACCGACTGGGACGCAGGGTGTACCCGCCACCTCATCCAAAACTGACCAAAGAGGAAAGCACCGCATTCGGAAGACTGCAGAGCAATACGTACACCCATGGGATCCTCATGCATCGCATCCACCCGACACTACACACCTAGAACTGCCCGATCTGCGCCGTGCCAGACACTCTGGCTCATTTGCTACTCGAGTGCCCGTGGCGCCCCGAAGACGCCGTTACCAAACAGACAACGTCCGAAGACGTGAACCTCCTCGCCGAGACGTGGGAGGCCAAGATCTCCACCCCGGGCCTGGACGAACGTCGTAACGACGTCTTGTCGCCAGAGCCCGGGATGCTATCGCGGCCAGAGGATTCCTGGAATGAGGGACCCTCCCACCTCTATAGAGTGATCCACAGCTCAAACGCTCGGGAACACCGTCTCGAAAATTAGAGTTTATTTCATCATCATCATTAGTCACAGGGGTCAAACAAATCTGTTGTTTTGAGCATTTTTTTTTCTTTTTTTTTTTGGTTCTGCGAGCATTTGAGTAAGGGGCTGCAGCCAGTTCGTCCTTTTGTTTCGTTCTGCGAGAAGTGGAAAGGCTCGCGCTAAATTGTCCTTGCTTTCAGCCGACCACTGAGAAACAACTTTCTTCCTCGCCATTCTTGTATTCGCTGTTTCTTTGCATTTTTGTGATCATATGCGCGCACGCCTGTGTTTGTGTGAGAGGGCGTGCGTGAATGTGTGTGTCCGTTGTCCTATCGCTGCTTGGTTGAAGATTGCCGTCCGCACATTTTCCTCTGTAAAGGACTTTAAGGACTGTATTTTGAAGGTTTGCGAAGTACGCACGTTAAACGCCACAACGCCGCTCCGTGTACCACGGCCAAAATAGATTTCTAAAGAAATTGACTCGCCATTTTGACACGGTTAGTCATTTTTCTTCGCATAGGTTCGAGCTGGTCAGATCGTGCTCATGCGTCTCGTACCAGACGCGCGCTTTTCCTTTAAAGGGGCCCTGAACCACTTTTATCGAAGTGGAGAAATACATTTGAAGTGAAAATAGGTTATTTCAGGATAACTTTGCCTCAAAAAGTACTTCAATGCGTTCAGCAGAAGCGGAGTTATCGGCAATCAAACCGGGCCTACATTGTGCTCCCCTTCCTCCTCCAAAGCCTTGCCCTGCGAAAGCTATGGCGGCGACGTCACCGTGACGTCCGAGACGTTGCCGTGGCGCGCAGTTCAAATTTCCGATTTGGCGTCTACGCCGCGCTAAACGTAAGCCAAACGCGGCTGTACTCAGAGAGCCGTCGTGCGCTTAGACACTGGACTCATGGCGGCACCTCGCGGTGGCCGTGGTGTAGCCGACCGCAGCGACCAATAGCAGCCACGCATTGGAGAGTACTTTATTACGAAATAAATCACACAAAAAAGAGCGAGAATCATGGGGGTTTTTGAAACGAGAGCGTTTGAGGAAAAGGTGACTTCGCGCTCTACTTGCGAGCTCCACGGACCGCGTACGACAGCAGAACTTGGCTGAGATGTTCACAACAGCGTATGCTACCCGCGGACTACGTTATTTCACCAAGCCCGAGGGGTGGTTCAGGGCTCCTTTAACATAAAATACCACATTTGCCAGCATCAGCGTATCGTACCACCTGTTCTGTTGGCTGGCACGCTCATATCATGATATCGAGTTCTTGACGTCCGCGTTATCTGTGCCACAGAAAGTGCCTAGGTCTTATGGAAGCGATAAGATGACAGACGGTGGGGACGGCTGCTGCAGGGTAGGTTCCGGCACGGTGTGTGCTTCAGTGGCCATCGCTGAGGGAAGAAGGCGGCGACCGCTTCGGAGTTCCGATCTTGGGTGGTGGTGATGAAAAGGCAGCGTAGCACGCATCTCCACCAGAAATGTTGGGCAAAAAACGTATATATACAACTAAGGAGAGTTTGGTTTGGTGCCTATAGATATAGCACAACCCACTACGGGGGATGGGCCATGAATCGGGCGGCAGTGGGAAGAAAAATGAAGGATACCTAAATGGGATTTTCTTACTTAAGAATGAGATAATAAAATGAATTATATTCGTTAATATTAATTTTCATGCTATAGCATCTTAAAATTTGAAGCAAATATTTTTGTTGTCTTGTGAAAAAAATTAGCATGGCAGTCTCTTTGTTTCCATTACAAAATTAAATATGGCATCACATACGTTCCTATTACAGTGTCCTAGTGCCGACGCCCCCAGAGATAGAATGATAGGTAGCATAATGGTCAAGCCAAGTTGGCGGAGAGGACCTTCTAGAAGTCATTTTCTGTGCATGGTGAACCTACGACACTCTATAAAGAAATGATCCATAGTTTCTGGTTCATTACAATAAAAGCATTGAGGGGAAGGCGCCAAACCAGACCTATGGGTATAGAAATTCAGCCTTGGTATTCGGCAACGCATTCTAGTAAACGACACTTCAAATTTTCTTGTTAAACACCATCTGCTGTGCCAAGAAAACCTAAGGTGCTGAAAATCGGTGTTATTGAGTACACATGATTTGGCCTGTTCTTCTTGGACAGAAAATTTTTTAAATCTCGCAAAAGTGACCTATGCAGAAGGTCTTAGGATCCTCAGTACCGGGCCGTTAAGAGATGCCGCTGCTAGTGCGTCTGCAGATTCGTTTAAAGTGAGCCCCACGTGCCCTGGCACCCATACCAGATGGATAAGGCGTAAATGTTGGGGGATGGACGAATGAAATTCTCGGAGAATGATAGATGAATTGGGCACCGATAAAGCGGAGCAAACAGACAAGGAGTCGGTTATAATTACGGCTGAAGTAATACATGTGGGAAGTTTTCGTAGAGCTAGGATGATCGCTAATAACTCCGCCTGAAATATTGGCGTAAAGTCGGGTAGTCGAAGGGAGAAAGACCAATTTAATGATGCCGAAAAAATACCCACTCCTGCCTTCTCTTCACTGACAGAAGCATCTGTGGCTATTACTGCATTTGTTTGGAGGTTCTCGAGGTGGTCATCTAGCAAACTTTTTAGGTATCGAATAGGCAGGAGTTTAGCGTTATTAGGAAATATATCATCGAATTCAACGCTTACTGTCGCAGTAGGGAAATTTTGAAAATCCACATCATGGATTGATATTTATAATGGCTCTAATAGTTTCTGCACAAAAACTACCTGGGGAAAATGCAGTCTGGCCCATGGATTCTCAAAGAATGCAGTCGGTTATCTAATAAACATATAGAAGGAGCGTCTCTGGGGAGAAGCATATATGTTCAGTACCGTTTGGACTGTCAGTATACGAAAACGAGTTCGAAGAGGAGGCAGGTGAGTTTCATAATAAAGAATATTATTCGTTACATATTTTGGAAGGCCGAGACATAGACGTAGTGATTCGCGTTCTAAAAGAACTAGAGGGCGTAATTTATAAATAGGACCTCCAGAAAATAACACGCATCCAAACTCTAGAATGGGGCGGACATACATACAATAAATCATCAGCAAGGTCTCCCTGCGCATTCCAAAACGAATGCTGCTGACTCTTCGTAATAAACCAACTGCGCGTGCTCCTTTAGATGCGATATATTCTATGTGTGTCTTCTAATTAAGCTTTTCTGTGTAAATCATTCCCAGATATTTTAAAGATTGCACCTGCGGAATAATCTCCTGGCCATACGACAGTGTTATTCGGATAGGAAAAGTTGAGGGAGACACAATGATTGCAGTTTTGCTGACATTTAGCGACATTTGTATTCCTTTTAGCCAAATTTCAATCTGATTCAAATATAATTGCAAAGTTTTATATAAGCTATGAATATCATTTGATACTGAGAAAAATGCGATATCATCAGCGTATACGTATACCTGTACGTCATGATGTGTCGGGATGTGATTCAGTAAAATATTAAATAATACGGGGGAAAGTACTGCACCTTGAGGAACGCCCCTTGTCTGTTTGTAAATGTGAGAAGACACACCGTTTTGATAGCAATAAAATGTGCGTCCGCTTAGAAAATTTTGAATTCATGCAATTATGTACTGTGGGAGACTCACACTTTCGAGTCTATTGATTAAGGTACTGTGATCGACACTGTCATACGCCTTCGCAATGTCTAATGTGACTAAGGCAGCGTACTGGTTTTTGCGGCGAGCGAGTTGAATTCGACTCTCCAAGTCAACATGAGCACACCAAATTGAGCAACCGGGCCTGAATCCTATTTGAGAATCACTTATTATTTGGTTCTTGCCTATCCACCTATCGATGTGACCATACAGAACTCTCTCGGTAATTTTACGAGATTTGAGGTCAGAGAAATAGGTCTAATGTTATCTATTGTATATCCATCACCCGGCTTTTTAAGTAGCGGAATTATTTCGGCAACCTTCCAGTCTGGATGAATCCATGCATTTTTAATCGAGAAATTTATAAGATTAAGCAAATCCTGGGGTGATCATTCCAATAATAGTTTTATCATTGCTGTATTTATGCCATCAGGACCTGGGGCTGAAGCTGGCAGCGTCTTTACCACTCTCATTAATTCTTCCAATGTGACTGCTATGTAATCATTCGCTGTTTCAGGCGCCGGTATAAGATAGGGGCGAAGTGATGTGAATCGACGCTGTAAGCCTTTTGCAATCTCCTCCAGCGATTGTACCAATTCAGTGGAAGTTAAGCTAACAGACTCTACACTTATCGGGACTGAAACAATCTTTTTAGACCGTAGAAACCTAAATAGGGCTTTTTTATTACTAGACTGCGATAGGTAACTGTAATGTTTAGTGTTATAATTTTCTTTAGCTTGGTCAACTGTTTGCCTGAATGTAGTTGCAACAAATGTATAGTCATTCCAATTACGTGGACATTGATTATAGAGTAACTTTCTCCAGGCTGCCTTTCTTCTTCTATATTCGCGTTCACAGTCTGGATTCCACCATGGTGAATAAGTACCCCCTTTAGTTGACTGCATACTGAAGCTGGATTTTTTGTAACTGTCACTTATCACTTGACACAAATTAACTGCCTTAACTTCATCATTTAGGCCAACTTGTTTATTTAAAGCTGATCGCAGTGAATCTTGAAATTTACTATAGTTAACATAGGTGTGGACATGCTTTTCGACCAAATTAATTGCACGCATGACTTCAAAAATTATTGGAAGATGGTCGCTATTTGTGGCCGAGGTGATAGCAGACCAGGAGAAAATTGCACAACCCGAACTGGAAAACGTTAGGTCTAACACCGAACGCGATTTGCTGGATACATAAGTTCGGGTTCTCGAATTTGCACAGTTAGGATTATTTGACGAAACAAAATCGAACAATCTTTTACCACAAGAGTCGGACCGATAGCCCCATGATACGTGGTGAGAGTTAAAGTCACCAGCTATGATTAGATCCTTTCTGCAGGCTGCAAGCACGGCATCGAGAGAACCTGTATTGAGAACTCCTGTAGGAAAATAAACATTGACTACCGAAAATGGGGCGCGTCCAGGAAGCGTTAAATCCAATGCTAGAATCTCACTTTCAGCAGATAATGACTGGTGACTAATCTTCGCTGTATGACAAATTTTTGTTGAGATGAAAAATGCTAATCCCCCCCAAGAGAAGGGCGATCTAGACGAAAACTGCGATAGTTCCTTAAATGAAAACTCTTTCCTGTGGATAACCAAGTTTCTTGCAAAATAATCAAATCAGGAGAAAGTTCTTCACAGAGATATAACAGATAAGCGGCTGCAGCAAAAATGGAACGACAGTTCCACTGCAGCACTTTTAAGCTTCCTATGTTGACGATATTCCGGCAGTATTTACTGCCGTCTGTAGAATGTTATCCTTTAGGAAATCATCCTTTGTTAACCTGTCATTTTGACTCTTTTTAGTTTTTAGTTTATGGAGGGTAGTTGCTCTCGGGGAGTTTGGAGAAGCACGACGTTTACACGTTCGAGCATCTAAATCCATGTTCTCAGTGGTATCTGAACCAGTCTCGTGACTGTTCAGATTCAGGTTCGACAGGAGTTGCGGGGGCTGCGGTGTCATCAGTACTGCGAGGCGAGACCTCTGCCGATTGTTGTTTCTTTATATTTTCATCAGAAACTGCGATTCCAGAAGGAACATTTGGATGCGCAGTAACATGCAAAAGTTGCGACAACTGAGAAGTGAAAACTTGCCCAATTGTGTCTGAAAGGTTTGTAAATAAACTGTCAAGGGCTTTAGCCATAGCCTTCTCTACAGCTGCAGCTACAACATCACCAAGAGATGCATCCATAGCTTTTGAGTGACGAGCAGCAGCTTCGGCATAACCACATGATTTCTCTAAGGCAAGAGCATGAGCTTCACGACGCGGACACCGTTTCCTTTCTATAATTTGCATAATTTCAAGCTCTTGGTCTCTCGCAGGGCATTTCGTGCAGTCCGCAGGGTGGGAACCTTCACACAAACCGCATCATTCGCTCTGAGAGGAACACGTTTTTCCATCGTGGCCTTCTCCGCAAATGCGGCACCGAACATCAGATCTACATCCCTTAATACTGTGGCCATATCGCCAACACTGAATGTATTGCACTGGGCGGGGAGAAAGTGCTTCCACCCTGTATAATAAGGGCCACGCCTTGATCTCTGACGGCCTAGTTGTGCCTCCAAAGGTGACAATGACCGACTCTTTGGGGACTCTTTGATTATCAGAAACGCGTGAACATCGGTAGACTGATACGGCACCTGCCGGGGAGAACATCTCCAGGACCTCGGAAGCACACAGACTCGCATCGACTCCACGAACTAGCCCCTTAACGCAAGCTAGATGAGGAATAAAAGGCCTCACCGGGTGATTCGTGAACATTTGACACTGCAGAAGGTCGGAGACACAGGTCTGGTCTGGCGAACAGCATAGAATGCCCCCTCTGCCAAACTGTCGACCATCGGTTATGCTTTGGAAGTGCGGGGTTGCTTTCCGCAGCTCTTCTTGAGTCGCCTTTGGATTTTTCACGCGGATGTATCCCCCATTGGTCGGCACTAGGGCCACTGGAATGCTGTGAATGCTGTGCGCGAGAAAGCCTCTATGGCAATGTCATTATTGGGAAGTGAAGCCGTCCAGAGGAAAGACCTCTGGCCGGGAGAAGAAACAGACATTAGGAACTCACAATCAGATTGATTACACAATAAGAGGAAAGTACTAAACAAAGCTAAAGAAAAATAAGCCGCCCGATACTTGACCAATTCCCCGCAACACGACTCGAACAGCACGGGCACATGGGCACAGGGGACCGCAGCCAGCAGTATCACGTGTGTAACATCAGCCAAGATAGCCAGGATCAGCCTCTACCTCTTCCTTATTGGTACCGGCCCAAGGCTGTATTCTTCTCCTTCTGTCTCGCGCCTATATTATTCCCCAATATTTGGGACAAAATGCATGGGCACTCCAGTTACTGTTGTGCTTCAATGCTTAAAAGATTATTTCCTGAAAAAAGTAGCGGAACGAGAGTGAATTTTTAGGGCGAGTTTGATGGCGCGTTTCTCCAAATGTTTTTTTTTCTGGAAATTAATTCCAAGAACATACGCCCTGTAAACTCACCGGCGACTATTCGCAAATTACAGTGTGTGGCGTAATGTAAGTAATTAAGAAGCTAATTAGTGAAATTGTATTACTTAGTTCGGTACGGCTTTCGATTTCTCGAGCAAGTATTGGCTGCCTCTTTGAATATTAGAGCTCAAGGACTACAACTATGTTATCTGCAACAGCAATTTTTCAAGAAATTCCGTAATTCTTAAAATGATCACCCTGTAGATATACGTAAACAGAAAATTCAGAGGCTAGAACCTCAGGCTGAACTGTAGCTAAGCCTGAGTTTCCGAAATATAGTTCGGAAAGTCCATAGGATAACTGCCCGTGTGCTGCTCTTCACGAAAAAAAATTGAATGCCGTGCGCTTGTTACCAGCTATAAGTGTATCGCACTTACGGCAAGTGCAGGTGCATGTAGATATTCCTAGAAGAAACTCCCATCCATAAGGGCAAGGAGGAGGATCATCGCCTGGGCAAAGTCTAAGCTCACTTGGCAATGGCGGACACGACACTGAACCGGGAACTGGAAAATAAAATGAAAACAGAGGGAAATAATGCAAACAGTTTTCCTCGCTCCCACAAAAAGAAAATGAGTATTAAAATATATTTAGCTACGCAAAAAGAAATTATCCTAGAAGCGTTCAATAGCAGGGAAATCGTAATAGGTGTGTACGTTGACTTTTCAAAAGCATTTCACCTTATTGATCACACCATTCTTGTTTCGAAACTCCAGAAATACGCTGTCCGTGGGACAGCTCATGCGCTCCTGGAGTCATACCTTACACACAGAACACAGTACGTAGATATCGGCACTGCGAAATCTTCCATGCAGCCTGTTAGAAAAGGAGTCCCCCAAGGGAGCGTATTAGGACCATTGTTGTTCTGCATATACGTAAATGACGTTGTACACATCACAGATAATGCACAGTTTGTCGCGTACGCCGATGATACTACAGTATTTATTTCAGGAACAGCAGAAGGTAAATTAGAGCAAACAACCAATGAGGTTCTCGAAAGCTTAAAGTCTTGGGCAGACATGAATCGCCTAATAATAAACTCCGGAAAAGCAAAGGCTATATTATACCGACCTAAAGGAAAAAATTAGCACAGCCAATCAACATTCGCCTAGGCAGCGACGTTATAAATTTTGTAAGCTGCGTAAAAATTCTTGCAGTCATCTTTTCTGAACATTTAACTTGGAATGAGCATACTGAGCACATTCAATCTAAAGTTTCCAGTGCTGTCGGCATTATATCAAGGCTGAGGCACATACTTCCTGTCAAAGTTAAAATTCTGCTGTATAATTCACTTGTCTCCTCACTTCTAGAGTATTGTTGTATTGTATGGTGCACAACTGGCGTTACAAACCTAAAAAAGCTACATATGCTTCAGAAGAGAGCTGTCCGGTGTATAGCAAATGTCCCTTACCTCTACCCTACACTAAACTTTTTCTTAAATATGATATTTTACCAGTGTTTTGTTTATTTGACTACAGAATAATGATGATATACAAATGCTTCCTCCGTTATAACGAAAACTATTCTCTCTCGTTAGCGAAATTGAAAGAAAATCCGTGTACGAGGAATACTAGGTTTAAAGATCCATGGGCTGTGCCCACCCCCAGAGTATATGGTTATACACAATCATTGCGTTACACGGTGCCTGTACTAATAAATAAACTATTCAAGGAGGATTTTGATCCTCTGTGCGCCTCTACTACAGCCATTAAGTGTTTTTGTCGGGACAAACTGTCCTAGAATAGCTGTGTTTTCTTACGGCATTATTTGAATGAAGGTTTTTTTTTCTATTTGTCTATGCAATGTAAAACCATGTTCTTGTATGCATATTGCCTGTGATCAGTGTCCAAAGTATTTATCTATGAACGATGTTCGTTCTCTGCAACAGCTGTACTGCCATGTAATAGGGAGTCGGGACCTCTGTCAAGTCGCTGCTGCGACTTTTAGTCCCGTCTCCTCCTTTTTGACGAAGGAAAATAAAATGGAATGGAATGGAATGGAATAAGGGCACTTCATTACTTCCTACAGCAGTGTTGAACTTTGTAAAGTAGCGCAAAAAAAACGAGCACGAGACGAGAACACAGTACTGGCGCTAGACTCGTCCTCGTTTCTTCTTCGCCAATATTTTTAAGCGAAGCTTTATAGGCTCACAAGTGTCAGCTCGGTGGTGGTGGTGGTGGTTTCACGCTGCAAAGTGGGCCGATCCTGGTGATCGTGCAGAAAGGGTCCAAGCTCAATGGCAGATACACCTTCATGTTGGCCGATCCTGGTGGTAGTGCAGAAAAGGTCCAAGCTCAATGGCACATACCCCTGTCATGTTGGCCGATCCTGGTGATCGTGCAGAAAGGGTCCAAGCTCAATGGCAGATACCCCTGTCATGTTGGCCGATCCTGGTGATAGTGCAGAAAGGGTCCAAGCTCAATGGCACATACCCCTGTCATGTTGGCCGATCCTGGTGATAGTGCAGAAAGGGTCCAAGCTCAATGGCACATACCCCTGTCATGTGGGCCGATCCTGGTGATAGTGCAGAAAGGGTCCAAGCTCAATGGCACATACCCCTGTCATGTTGGCCGATCCTGGTGATAGTGCAGAAAGGGTCCAAGCTCAATGGCAGATACCCCTGTCATGTTGGTTGATCCTGGTGATAGTGCAGAAAGGGTCCAAGCTCCATGGCACATACCCATGTCATGTTGGCCGATCCTGGTGATAGTGCAGAAAGGGTCCAAGCTCAATGGCAGATACCCCTGTCATGTTGGTCGATCCTGGTGATAGTGCAGAAAGGGTCCAAGCTCCATGGCACATACCCATGTCATGTTGGCCGATCCTGGTGATAGTGCAGGAAGGGTCCAAGCTCAATGGCACATACCCATGTCATGTTGGCCGATCCTGGTGATAGTGCAGGAAGGGTCCAAGCTCAATGGCAGATACCCCTGTCATGTTGGTCGATCCTGGTGATAGTGCAGAAAGGGTCCAAGCTCCATGGCACATACCCATGTCATGTTGGCCGATCCTGGTGATAGTGCAGAAAGGGTCCAAGCTCAATGGCAGATACCCCTGTCATGTTGGTCGATCCTGGTGATAGTGCAGAAAGGGTCCAAGCTCCATGGCACATACCCATGTCATGTTGGCCGATCCTGGTGATAGTGCAGGAAGGGTCCAAGCTCAATGGCACATACCCCTGTCATGTTGGCCGATCCTGGTGATAGTGCAGAAAGGGTCCAAGCTCAATGGCAGATACCCCTGTCATGTTGGTCGATCCTGGTGATAGTGCAGAAAGGGTCCAAGCTCCATGGCACATACCCATGTCATGTTGGCCGATCCTGGTGATAGTGCAGGAAGGGTCCAAGCTCAATGGCACATACCCCTGTCATGTTGGCCGATCCTGGTGATAGTGCAGAAAGGGTCCAAGCTCAATGGCACATACCCATGTCATGTTGGCCGATCCTGGTGATAGTGCAGGAAGGGTCCAAGCTCAATGGCACATACCCCTGTCATGTTGGTCGATCCTGGTGATAGTGCAGAAAGGGTCCAAGCTCCATGGCACATACCCATGTCATGTTGGCCGATCCTGGTGATAGTGCAGGAAGGGTCCAAGCTCAATGGCACATACCCATGTCATGTTGGCCGATCCTGGTGATAGTGCAGGAAGGGTCCAAGCTCAATGGCACATACCCCTGTCATGTTGGTCGATCCTGGTGATAGTGCAGAAAGGGTCCAAGCTCCATGGCACATACCCATGTCATGTTGGCCGATCCTGGTGATAGTGCAGGAAGGGTCCAAGCTCAATGGCACATACCCATGTCATGTTGGCCGATCCTGGTGATAGTGCAGGAAGGGTCCAAGCTCAATGGCACATACCCCTGTCATGTTGGCCGATCCTGGTGATAGTGCAGAAAGGGTCCAAGCTCCATGGCACATACCCATGTCATGTTGGCCGATCCTGGTGATAGTGCAGGAAGGGTCCAAGCTCAATGGCACATACCCCTGTCATGTTGGTCGATCCTGGTGATAGTGCAGAAAGGGTCCAAGCTCCATGGCACATACCCATGTCATGTTGGCCGATCCTGGTGATAGTGCAGGAAGGGTCCAAGCTCAATGGCACATACCCATGTCATGTTGGCCGATCCTGGTGATAGTGCAGGAAGGGTCCAAGCTCAATGGCACATACCCCTGTCATGTTGGCCGATCCTGGTGATAGTGCAGAAAGGGTCCAAGCTCAATGGCAGATACCCCTGTCATGTTGGCCGATCCTGGTGATAGTGCAGAAAGGGTCCAAGCTCCATGGCACATACCCATGTCATGTTGGCCGATCCTGGTGATAGTGCAGGAAGGGTCCAAGCTCAATGGCACATACCCCTGTCATGTTGGCCGATCCTGGTGATAGTGCAGAAAGGGTCCAAGCTCCATGGCACATACCCCTGTCATGTTGGCCGATCCTGCTGATAGTGCAGGAAGGGTCCAAGCTCAATGGCACATACCCTTGTCATGTTGGCCGATCCTGGTGATAGTGCAGAAAGGGTCCAAGCTCCATGGCACATGCCCATGTCATGTTGGCCGATCCTGGTGATCGTGCAGAAAGGGTCCAAGCTCAATGGCACATACCCCTGTCATGTTGGCCGATCCTGGTGATAGTGCAGGAAGGGTCCAAGCTCAATGGCACATACCCCTGTCATGTTGGCCGATCCTGGTGATAGTGCAGAAAGGGTCCAAGCTCAATGGAACATACCCCTGTCATGTTGGCCGATCCTGGTGATAGTGCAGAAAGGGTCCAAGCTCAATAGAACATACCCCTGTGGGCTCGGGGACCTGTAACGCGCCCTTGAACTACCCTTGTCACACGTGGTACCCAAAGAGGTAAAATCACCAGCCTTTCTACTGTCGAGAAAATGGGGGTAAGCGGAGCTTTTCTTCCGATTCGAGCGTGAGGGCTTCCGCAAGCCCAGGCGAAATGTCAGCGAAGAGCCGCAGACCCCGAGTTGCGGGAGCGCGATGTTGAGGCCAAAGGTCAGCGAAAATCGGCTGACCCTGAATTTAGGGCCAACGAAGCGGAACGCCGGCGACAGTGTCGTCTTGGCACAAGCTTCACTTACCCCCATTTTATCGACAGGGGAAGGGCTGGTGATCTTTTTTTCCTTCTAAGCCATGGACCAACTCGCCCAACAAAACGTTTTACTAACCCGTGTTCACAGACCCTAGTGACTACAGTTTGTTTAACTTAGTCATTGCTATAGCAGTACCGAGTTCAAGACACATCGGTCCGTTTAGAAACTCACGCATGATATTGAGGACAACCCCATAGTAGTACTATCAATACTGACAGAGTTGCGTTGAGATTGCAGAGTATATATATTATTGTACTGCTTCGAGAGGAGGTTTCCAATAACTAAGGCAACATATAATTTTCAATAAATGATTTATCCATGCATTCATTCATTTCTGTCTGTGTTTTATGTTTCTTGGGTTTCTGGCCTTAATAACAATAATTATAAGGATAGCAAGGACCAACAACGGCAAAAAACGCTTCACGTTGTCTGAATAATCAAGCAATATATCACACACCCGGCCTGTACGCAAATTCTCTCCGATACTTCATTTACTAAACTCGCCATCACAACATTTGCTCATTTGAAGCTTCCGCATTTGCTTTCAAACTAAAATATTTCGCAGATAAATACTGAAGCACAATAACAACGCCTGCGGAGCTAACAGCGTTACGGGTAAATGACATACTTAAGTCGCATTTACCTCTATAGCGTTGCCCGCCCCCCCCCCCCCCGTTTCTCTTTAATAAAGTAAAAAAAAAATTGACAGTCAGTTTAGCATAGACCAAAGAGGATGAACGCGAAAGCCTGCGTGCTCAAGAGATATTCATTAATTTACTTGACATTCTCATTCGAACGCGTGGTTACTTCTTATTACTTGGTTTTTCCGACCAAAGGCGGCGCGTTCGAGTGTCTTAATTGACGCTACTTTAATTACCTGGGGCTTAGTTATTCGCGCCCTCATTAACAGCAAAGGCCGTGGGTTCGAGTGCTTTAATTACCTCTATATTATTTAGGTGTGTCTTCACCCGCCGTGGTTGCTCAGTGGCTATGGTGTTGGGCTGCTGAGCACGAGGTCGCGGGATCGAATCCCGGCCAGGCGGCCGCATTTCGATGGGGGCGCAATGCGAAAACACCCGTGTACTTAGGTTTAGGTGCACGTCAAGAACCCCAGGTGGACCAAATTTCCGGAGTCGCCCACTACGGCGTGCTTCATAATCAGATCGTGGTTTTGGCACGTAAAACCCCATAATTCAATTCAATTTAGGTCTGTCTTAATTAACTTCACTTTAACGCCAAAGGTGGTGGGTTCGACTCCCACCGAAGGTCGTGGGTTCGAGTGCCTGAGTTAACAGTATCTTAATTAACACGGTGACGACGGTGACCCGCGCACCACCAGAATTGTTGCGCAAGCGTTGCTTGCTTACTCATAGAAGACGGTGACCCACACACCATCACAGGTGTTGCGTGATGGTTTGCATATACGTAAGACACGATGCCGGGTCGGAGTAGTAAGTTATCGCATTACTACACCGAGTCGTCATCGTGTACGATTTCACTTCGACGACACGGTTTTCGCTCAAGGACGTTGAAGGTCGACTGAACGATGAGACATATAAGGCTTCCGCCTTATTAGATGCTCGGCGGAGGAACTGCCAGCATGTGTTTGCAAAGCTAGATACACCTGCAACTAGCACCATATTCCTCCTTCTTGACGTAAGCACGCGCTGCCGTGCATGTGCAACAAAGTGTTATATTTCGGGTGTCGATCAGGCTGTGGTGCGATGCACAAGCTGATACTGACGGAAAACCATAGTAGTTTGCCAGCTCTCAACGCTAGGATTGCCTATTTAACATGGTTGTGGCGTTATGGTTAAAGTGCTCACCATTGCAAAGCACGTTCAGGTCGGTGATCTTTTTCTAGAGCGCAGCTCTTAGGCGCCCGTTCCTGCGGACAGCGTTGGCGTCCTAACCCGTAAACGAGCGAGCGATCACAGTGTAAGATGTGAGCGAACGCGGAGCTCAGCTGGGAATGAAAAAAAGCGGCGAGACCGAAAAGGTGCGAGCTGGAAAGCAGAGAGGAGGGTGCAGCGGAGCCATGAGCCGGAAAGCAGAGTAGGGTATGCAGAAAGAATGAGAAGGAAAGCGTAGTGCGGCGACGATGGCTACGAGGTGGCGCCAGAGTAGCGTGAGCGTCTGGGAGGTCTGTCGGCGGCGACTGCTGCGAATTACGCCCGCGCGTCACCCACACGCTGGTTCTAACGATCTGCAGATTAGCGAGGCAGTCGCGGCTAACTTCGCTCCCTTTGCAACGTGCCGCAGAAGACAGATTGCCCGCGCCAGCCAATATATCGCTAAATGAAAGCACCTATACACTTGCGCTCAAAGTTCACATTAGGGAGCATCGTAATCGTCGGTGAATTTTTAACAGCGGAGCTGTTTAAAGCGACCGTCACTCCGTGGAGCGTGTACAAAAACCTTGCTGAACGATGACGTCACCGCGCGTTGCCTAGCAACCTCCTCGCGGAGCAGCATGTGCTTCGTTTCCTGTCCGTGCCGTGCACATGTTGCCTTGACATGGGACATTAAGGAGAGGAAAGGTGAGCATGCGCGCGGAGCACACTATGCTCGCGAGAGGGACAGAGAAAATGAGAGCGAGAGGGAGAAAAAAAATGTAGCAGCACCAATAAGGCAACGTGCAGAGCTGCTGGAGACGCCGTTCGCCTTTCCCCATTTCCCCGCGTTCGCGCCTAACGCGCGCGGTGTCCATGACTGCAGCAGGCGCCTCCGGCAGCGGCTCGGCAGGTTTCGACCAGCCACGCCCCGGCAAGTGTGGAGGTGCAGTTGGCCATGGCGTCACAGGAAAGGTAAAGCTCGGAGCCGCTGCTACGGCGGCAGAACTCTCGTTGACTCTGAGGTGAGTACATGCAGTCTTGACATGGGACGACCAAAGAAGATCCGGGCACCCGAAGAAGAAGCCGCTCATCTTGAAGCGCGTCGCGCACCCGAGCGAGAATCTGCGCGTCGTCGGCGAGCCGATTCGGAATACTGTGCCTAGCATCACTTAGAATGTCCTAGAAAAACTTAGCTACGCCTAGTAAAACCCGAAAGAAGCTAGGTCGATCACCAGCTCCGCAGGTATACTCCAACCTTGCACCAATAGTGCAAGCTGCCCACGTTTTTTACTAGTGATATATCAGCACGAAATAAAGAACACTGACGACTGCTGAAGAGAGAACACAAATGTCTTGAAACCAAAGGTTTCAGGGAAACACCTGAACGTGATCTATTACTATTAGTCCATATAAGAAAGTTGCAGTTTCTTCCGAAAGGCGAAGGGTAGGTAGCGATAGAAAATTTTTAGACATTCATACGAAGTAAATTAATAGTTTTATCACCTCTATAAACTGGTGTAACCATTTGCTTCCTAGCTAAATTATTGAGCGTGCTGGCACGCGCGCGCACGAAAACACGAACACATCTCACTTGACAACCGCGGAGACTTGCTGGCAGAACAGTGGCGTGAGGAAGAGCGGCCGCTGCGGCGAGTGAATTCCCCGTTGTGCTGACTTTCGCTTCAGTGCGAATTAGGCACGCGAAAACACAGCGCATGCGGAGCCATAACATATCTCGAGCCACCTAGCCTTGGAGCCTACTGCAGAATACCTTCAAGATAGGGCGCGCTCGTCCGCGCTCAGCAGCCCCAGCCGGAGTAGAAGAGGAGATGCGCACTAACCTGTCCACGTGCTCGCGTGAAAAGACAGCACGCGAGAAGATACCACCGCAACAAGCCTACACCATACGGTACGCTGTCACGATGATTTCTCAGGTAGGCTTCATTCAAAAAGTCACGGCAACGGCGACGATGACAGCGGAAATGCACCTGCAGTGTTGATGTAATTGCTATCGCAATAATAATAATAATAATAATAATAATAATAATAATAATAATAATAATAATAATAATAATAATGACAATAATAATATATTTTATTAACTCAATTCGTACAATGGGTCCCAATCTGCTTAAGCGTTGTCGCTTGTGTGCGGGGCTGGGCAGGCAGGTTAAGTGCATGAAACAACAGCGAACAAAACATAGACGAAAAAAAAAAAAAAAAAGAATCGTCAGTCCTTCCTCTACCGGAAAATGTGGGTAAGTGTAGCTTGTCCTGGGTGCACCGTGTGTTTGACGGTTATGTTTCTTGTGAGTAACTTGACCGTAACCAAGGGAACGTCAGGTGATCTGCTCGGCGTTGGCGGAGTGCTGCAGCTTCAGCAGCTCGCACCGAAGGATCGTCCTGTCCACGACGTGGCCTCTCACGGGCGCTCTCCCGTCGGTATTCGGTGAGAGCCGCTCGTTGTTCGGGGGTACGTACAATGCGCGGCCGTCCCATCGGTTTCCCGAAACTGAACTGATCGGAAACCAAGCAGGCTACGTAACTGGCATTGTGTCTAATAATTCACGCTCCGGCGAAGGCAAGCCGCCGCTGGAGCCGGAGCTTTAGCGTTACATCGCCGGCGCAGGCTAGCGTATTCAAGCTTCGCTTGAAAAATAAAAATAAACGAAACACGCAGCTATTGCTCGCGCCACGTAAGAACGAAAAAAAAAAGCCGGCAGATTCCACGCCCTATGGGAATCGATGTTATGCGAAGCAGTGTGCGGGGAGCCTACCAAGTTAACGAAGCGACCATGAAAGCACCAATAAGTAGGCGGCTTTTTCATTACCTACATTACACGCATGTCATGACATTCGCGTCATGAGTCCCCAGGAGTCCCTTTTGCTACACCTAAGAGACCTTAGGCGAAAGCCTTAGCCATGCTCATGACTATGACTTCAACCATTGACCTGCATACCTTTTTCCTTCGCTTAGTACCACACCCGAACCTATTCCATTGGTTTTTGAGTGTTATTGTTTTTTCGCTGAGTCATTGTCATTTTTGCTGAGTCCTGCTCATGACTGACTTCTATCACCATCTTTTAGTGTTTTCTTCACTTAGTACCAACATCAGAACCAATTTCAGTGGTTTCTTAGTGTTCATCTTTTTTCGCTGAGTCATTGTCATTTTTGCTGAGTCATGCTCATGACTATGACTTCTACCATTATCCTGTAGTGTTTCCTTTACGTAGTACCCACGTCCGAACCCCTTTCAGTGGTTTCCGAGTGTTAATCTTTTTTCGCGGAGTAATTGTCATTTTAGGCGGCTGTTTTATGACCCGCATGACGCGCATGTCATGACATGCATGCCATGACCCCCCCCCCCCCCCCTCGGCAGGTCAACGGTAGCACTGTGGTACCCACTGCGGCACCAAAGCGTTGGAGGTGATTTCATTACCAGTAGTGCCTTGTGCGGGGCAATTTCAACACTCCAATGTTTTGATTATAGACTTAATCGCGATTAATTGGTTGATGTGGCATGAGCAAAACAGGAAAGTAGGTATTGCACACATTTCCCCGAGACAGTGCACATAGCGGTCACCACCCTTGTTCGACAAGTATTTTTTGCACAGCATCTGTTTCATGAGCCACCTGAACGTAAAGCTACCTGCGCGTGAATCAAGGAAGGTTCACCTTGGTTACTCTAGTTTACCAGTTAATTTCCATTTCTCTAGCTGTGCATTATGAGTGTTAGCTGTGTTATACCAAAGACGCGATGAGGAGGAGATGTGCAGTCGTAAGAGGGGGGAGGAGGGAGTCAGGTGAGCTGCGTATCCAACTCTTTGAGCGCGGCCGCGCGTGCCCTGTACTGTTCTCGGCGCCTAGTGTAGAGAGTTGCGTAATCTCAAGTTCGGGGACGCCTTAAAGCTAAAGGCAGCTTGAAGCGTTTGTTCACCGCTGCTGCTGCTCTTCACGCAATTGTTCCGACAGCGAGATTCCGCGGTAATCGAGTAAGATGTGTTTGTTTGCCTGTGCGCGCGACATCATCCTTGGCAATTTATTTAGTAAACGAATGTTTACTGAAATTTATAGGCCGATAAAACTGCTAACCTTACTTCTTATACCTTGAAATAACGTAAGTTTGGGCATGCTGGTGTTCCATTGCTGCATCTAGCGCACAACAGCAATACAAGGACAGAGTGAAAAACCGTTTACGTCGGTTTTCACTCTGTCCTTGTCTTGTGGTGTGTACTAGATGCAGTAATTATTATAGCTCTTCGGTAATTTGGTATCGCAATAAATGCTTCGCCTTTCGGGCGAAACTACAGTTCTTTCTATACGTGCTTTTCGCCTTTTAACATCCTCTACAGCAGAAGTCATTTGATTTGTGCGTCACCGTAGCTGAAACGGTAGTGCAACGCTGGTGTAATACGGAGGTTGTTTGGATCCCTCCGGTGGGATGTTATCTTTTCCTCCACATTCATTTCCCCTTCTTCATTCCATTCTAGATATCAGTTTCAACCACGACAGCTGATTTCATCTATACTTTTCTTGGCTTCATTGTCTGTTGGCTTTTTATGGCCATGATTAACAAGATTCGAGCCCCTCGGTTTCCCTTCCTCTCGTGCATATATATGTCAAACGCATGAAACATACCTTTATGACCTTTCGTCAGGTGGTCCTGCCTTCATCAGAGTAATCACTCTTCTGACGGAGGCACCACCACCATAAGTACATATAGGCCAAAGAATAGAAGCACGTAGGCAACTAGGACTTTACTGACGTTCCGCCGGTGCCCGGCCCTAAGCGTCAGTAAATTCTTGGTTGCCTACGTGCTTCCATTCTTTTACCTTTTTCACTACCGGATTATGTAATTCAGCGCTTCACTGAAATAATCGAGGGGCCCGATTTTGAATAATCATATCATAAGAAGCCAACAAACAACGGTACCAAAGACATCATAGGGGAAACTACCTGTACTTCCTGATGGAAATAAAGAAACGTTAAATTAATGAAAATTAAAGTTGATGAATATATATATATTGTAGAGAGGCACTCTAGTGTAATTAATTAGAGCGTAGAGCACTGCAACGAGAGGTTACACAGCGCAGGCAACACAGGCACACGGCTTCGACCAACTCGTCGTCGTCGTCTTTCTTGAAGCAGTGCATACTGCTCGTTCTTCTTCAGTACAATTATCTCCCCGGAAAAAAAGGAGCCGTCCCGGCGACCTACGGGCAGGAGAGCACTGGGGGGTCGAAATAAGGCTTTAGCCGCTGAACGTGCACAATTTCGCGCCCTCGGCGGCGCTTATCCGAAGGTGGCTCAAGGGGTTCTATCATGTAGTTCACAGGAGACGTTTGACTGACCACACGGTAGGGACCCTGGTACTTGGAAACGAGTTTCGCTGAAAGTCCAGGGCTGGTGGCGGGAACCCAAAGCCAGACTAGTGAGTCAGGAGCATAGGGTGCAGGAGAGGCGGAAGTATCCCAACGGTGCTTCTGTCGCTGCTGGTCTTCCGTAGTAAATGTGCGGGCGAGCTGTCGGCACTCTTCCGCGTGTGCAGCAGCTTCGGACAGGGCAGTAGACTCCGTTGTGTCAGGGCGATACGGGAGGATGGTATCCATTGTGCAGGAAGGCTCGCGTCCGTAAAGAAGAAAGAACGGGGAAAATCCCGTAGTGGTCTGTGTGGCGGTGTTGTAAGCATAGGTCACGAAGGGTAGAACGCGGTCCCAATTGGTCTGGTCAGATGCGACGTACATGGATAACATGTCGCTAAGAGTGCGGTTAAAGCGCTCAGTCATCCCATTAGTCTGCGGGTGGTATGCAGTAGTGGTGCGGTGAATTACGTGGCATTCCTTGAGTAGGGCTTCTATAACCTCAGAGAGAAACACACGGCCTCTGTCGCTGAGCAATTCTCTGGGGGCTCCATGGCGAAAGTATGATGTTACGCAGAAGGAACCATGCAACATCACGCGCAGATGCGCTGGGCAGAGGCGAAGTTTCCGCGTAACGCGTTAGATGGTCTATTGCCACAATCACCCAGCGGTTGCCGTCTGAAGTACTCGGCAGGGGCCCGTAAAGATCAACTCCGACGCGGTCAAAGGCGCGTCCTGGGCAAGGCAAGGGTTGCAATGGGGCAGCTGAGGAACAAGGGGTATTCTTGCGGCGTTGGCAAGCGAGGCAGGAGCGCACATATCGGCGGACGAATCGGTACATTCCGCGCCAGTAATAACGGAGTCGCAGGCGCGCGTACGTTTTTAGTACTCCTGCATGCGCGCATTGCGGGTCATCGTGAAACGCTGCACATATGTCCGAACGTAGATGCCGTGGGACCACGAGTAACCATTTGCGGCCGTCCGAGAGGTAGTTACGGCGGTAAAGGAGTCCGTCACGAACAGCGAAGTGGTGTGCTTGGCGACGCAGTGTACGGTCAGAAGAAGGCGCTGATGGGTTGGACAGAAAAGCCAGCATAGAGACAATCCATCGATCCTTCTGCTGCTCCGAAAGCATGTCCGTGGCGGTGAGGGAGGACTCGCATATCGGTACCTTCGAATAATTGGGCTGGCCTGGCATAGGGGAGCGGGACAGGGCATCCGCGTCCGTATGTTTACGGCCAGAGCGGTACAGCACTCGAATGTCGTACTCTTGGAGGCGGAGCGCCCATCGAGCGAGTCGACCTGAAGGGTCTTTTAAGGACGACAGCCAGCCGAGGGCATGATGGTCAGTTATTACGTCGAATGGGCGGCCGTAGAGGTAAGGGCGGAATTTAGTTATGGCCCAAATTATGGGCCATAACTAAATTATGGCCCATAATTAGTTATGGCCCATAATTAGTTAAGTTATGGCCCGGTGGCCAAGCATTCTTTTTCTGTAACGGAATAGTTGGCTTCCGCTTTCGTCAGAGCGCGGCTGGCGTAAGCAACGACGTATTCATCGAAGCCAGTCTTTCGTTGCGCAAGAACAGCGCCAATGCCGACACCACTAGCATCCGTGTGAATTTCTGTCGGTGCGCTGGGGTCGAAATGACGGAGAATCGGGGGTGAGGTTAGAAGACGACGCAGCGTCGTGAATGCGGCATCGCAAAGTGGCGACCAGGCCGAGAGGTCGTGGTTACCCGCGAGAAGCTGCGTCAAAGGCGCTATTATGGTGGCGAAGTTGCGGATGAAACGGCGAAAGTATGAGCACAATCCGATAAAGCTGCGGAGTTCTTTGGTGGTCTTTGGTCGTGCGAATTCGGCGACTGCTTGGAGTTTGGTAGGATCTGGAAGCACACCATCTTTCGAAACAACGTGGCCAAGGATGACTAGCTGTCGGGCGGCGAAGCGGCACTTCTTGATGTTGAGCTGGAGTCCAGCATCGGCGAGGCAAGTGAGAACGCGTTCGAGTCGGAGCAGGTGAGAAGAAAAGTCCGGGGAAAAGATGACAATGTCATCGAGGTAACAAAGGCATGTCTGCCATTTGAGGCCGCGGAGGATGTTATCCATCATTCTTTCAAATGTGGCAGGCGCATTGCACAGGCCAAAGGGCATCACGGTAAATTCATATAAGCCGTCAGGCGTAACGAATGCCGTATTCGGGCGATCTGACTCAGCCACCGGGACTTGCCAGTAACCAGATCGTAAGTCTAAGGACGAAAAGAATTCAGCGCCTTGGAGGCAGTCTAGTGCGTCGTCGATACGGGGGAGAGGATAGACATCTTTCCGGGTTATTTTGTTCAGGCGTCGATAGTCCACACAAAAACGAATTGTCCCATCTTTCTTTTTCACCAGCACTACTGGAGAGGCCCAAGGACTGTGGGAAGGCTGTATCACGCCACGTTGAAGCATGTCGCCTACGTGCTCGTCGATGACACGGCGCTCCGTCGCGGACACACGGTATGGACGCTGTCGTAGTGGGACATGGCTACCGGTGTCGATGTGATGAACGACTGTAGCTGTACGCCCTAAACATTGTTGTTGGTGGTCAAAAGAAGTGTGAAATCGGGTAAGGAGGTCGACGATCTGCGCGCGCTGACTCGGAGTGAGCTGCGGATCAATACACCGAGCAAACGTTCTGTCACACGCTGGCTCAGACGTAGAGACAGGAAGAGCCATGGCGTCAACCTGAAGAGGAGTCGAGTCATCAGGCACATCGTAGAGAAAGTTCGGCTCGAATTCGTCAGCAGACCCGAGGCACTCGCCATGTCGTAGGCTTGATGGACACGAAAACGGATTCGTAAGGTAAAGTGCGCTGGAGCTCTGGCGAATGGGAAGGATGGCGAAGGGAAGCAAGAAGGGATGACGGCGTGCAGCAAGTTTCGATGGCGTGAAGAGAACTGTAGAATCGTAGAAAGCAGCACAGGAAACGGGCACAAGGGCGGAAGAGAAAGCAGGGATATCGGTGTCGGCGGCGACGAACACTCTAGCAGAAGAAAGAGGCAAATCTTCAGAAAGACTTCCGCAAAATGGAGTAAGCGCAAGTTCTGCACGGGCACAATCAATAACTGCGCGATTAGAAGAGAGGAAGTCCCATCCTAGAATGATGGCATGAGAGCAGCGGGGAAGAACAACAAACTCAATGTGATATAAACTGTCTTGTATGGCGACACGGACGGTGCAAGTTCCTACAGGCTCAATTGGCTCAGCGCTTGCTGTACGTAGCGAAATAGCGGAAAACGGCGTCGCGACCTTTCGGAGCGTACGGCGAAGCTGGTCGGCAATCACTGACACCGCGGCACCGGTGTCGACAAGCGCGTGAACAGCGATACCTTCCGCATAAACTTCAATGACGTTCGCAGGGGATAAGCGAGGGCTTGAGCAGTTCGATGAGATCGCAGTTCTTGCCTCCGGAACTGCGCCTTTTAGTTTTCCTCCACAGCGGGGGGGCGGCGGACAAGGGGGGACAGGGAACGTCGACGGGGAGAGGGAGACCGACGAGTGGTGAAACTTCGAGGAGCAGGAGACGAGGAAGCGAAGTGCGGAACAGGTGGAACATAGCGGGGCTGAGAGTCAGGTGTATTCCCTTGGGGTCTCGCAGTATCGGGAGGGTACCAACCCCGCCGGCGGCAAAATCGTGCCACGTGGCCAGCAAAGCCACACGCGTAGCAGATCGGCCGATTGTCCTGGGTACGCCACGGATTGTGAACAGGGGGCCCAGGCTGGGGTGCACAATGTTGAGCCGGACGTAGGGGCTGCGGAGGCGCGCAGAAGTCGCTTCTGGGCACGTAGTTTGCAGCTGCAGAAGGCGACGCGTAGAAGCCGCTTGCGGGCGTGTAGTGTGAAACTGCAGGCGGAGGTCTTGGACTGGCAACGACGGCAGCGTACGTGAGTGGAACCGGCGCTGGAGGGGGCTGATGAGCGAGAGGTAGTGCGTCGCTCACTTGGTCGTGTATCACCCGACGTAGTTCCGGAGACAAGGAGGACTCAGACGACCGGGTAGCAGGCAAAAGGGACAGTTGACGCGCCACTTCCTCTCGAACAAATTGTTTGACTTGGTCGATGAACGCGGAGTGGGCGGGAGCAGCATTGAAACTGTCGGTGAGGGCCGAAATTGTGTCGTCCGGCGCGGCAGCTCGGCGCGTAGTGAGGCGTTGTTTGCGGAGCTCGTCGTAGCTCTGGCACAGGGTGATCACCTCGTCAACCGTTCGAGGATTTTTCGCCAAGAGCATCTGGAAGGCATCATCGTCGATGCCTTTCATGACATTCTTTATCTTGTCACTTTCTGGCATAGTGGGGTTGATGCGCCGACAAAGGTCAACGACATCTTCAATGTAGCTGGTGAAGTTTTCACCCTTTTGCTGAGCGCGACCACGCAAGCGTTGTTCCGCACGAAGCTTTCGCACAGCAGGGCGACCGAAGACCTCTTTGAAATAATTAGTAAAAGCAGTCCAGGTGGTAAGGTCGGATTCATGATTCCGGAACCAGAGATGAGCGACTCCAGAAAGATAGAAGTTGACGTTAGTCAGCTTATCCTTGTCGTCCCATTTGTTGTGCGCACTTACGCGGGCGTATGAGGAGAGCCAATCCTCGACGTCATGATCGTCGGCGCCACTGAAGACCGGAGGATCGCGGTGGCGTAGGGCACCGGAGCAGACAACAGGCGAAGCCTGGGGAGGATCGGGCTGTTCGGCGTCCTCAGGCATGGCAGAGACGGGAGGGAGCGTCCGGCTGCGGAGTTCCAGGTCGGTAAAGGGCCCAGCACTTCCACCAAATGTAGAGAGGCACTCTAGTGTAATTAATTAGAGCGTAGAGCACTGCAACGAGAGGTTACACAGCGCAGGCAACACAGATGATGATGATGATGATGTACCTCCGTTATGGCTCGCACCCACTAAGGGGGATAGGCCAAGAATCGGGCGGCAGTGGGAATGCTAAAGAAAATTCATATTTTAAAACAAGAAAACAACAAATGCCAAGTAAAAGACAAAAAAGACAGATGTCGCACTAACCAGATTAGCACGCGAGCGAGCAGGCAGACTGACTGAAAAAGGTGAAAGTGAAGAATTGTGAAGTGGCAACACAGGCACACGGCTTCGACCAACTCGTCGTCGTCTTCTTTCTTGAAGCAGTGCATACTGCTCGTTCTTCTTCAGTACAATATATATATATATATATATATATATATATATATATATATATGAGCCTGTGTGAGTGGGCAGGTGCTGCGCTGGTCGCCGCCCTATGAGGTCCCTCCTCCACTGAAGGGAGACTTTAAGCCCTATCTGATTGTCGTCGTGCCGTGGTTGTAATGCTGCCGTTGTGGTTACATTGACAACATTCCTTCTTCGTCATTAAATTGTCGTCACTGAGTCGTCGTCATGCAGCTCTCTTCATGCCGCCATGCTCATTGAAGGCCTTGTGAAGCGAGTGTCATAGCAAAGTGGACCATAGCGAAGACAGTGTGTATCGCAATGTAGCCGAAGCAGCGGAAGTCTCTGAATGACCACTACTGTTCTTAAATAGACTTCGGCAATAGGATGTGTCGCTACATTGCTTAAATGCTGATCGTATTACCATTGACAGTTATCGTGAGCTAAGTTCTGCCGTCATAATTTTTCTCTTCTAGCACAACTGTCCAATACTGCAGCCATTCGGCCCCGACCACACGCATAATTATCTGGTGCCAGAGTCCCACTATGGATAGTCTGGCGGGTGCGTCACATGCCAATTTCTCGCATTATTTTCTGTAACAGCTACCGCTTTTTTGTTGGACACATTCAAAGTGGATGAAGTTCGTGTATAATCTGTGGTGCAACAAAAAGAAAAAAGAAAAGAGGCTGGTTGTCGCCATAAATCAGTTCAAAGATGAAAGAAACGCTTTTTTTTTGCTTTTAGCAGTGACACCATTGTTTTTTTTTGCATTTTCTACTCACAGATATAAAACTTACCGCATGTGCAGTTGCATTTTTGGCCGGGGGCGCCTTGTAAGCATATTGCTTTTGGCTTGTCCTCGCTTAAGCAGTCAATAGTACACGAGGAAATCCCTGCAATGGGTAGCCCAAGAAAGTGCAGTATGAATTAACAATGGCGTGTGACTAAAGCATTTTTGGGCACATGGGGCATGCAAGTTGAACTTTGTGTCATTATATCAATGAACGGGCCCTCCTCCTTTACGCACGAGATAACCATCCGCGACATCAAAATTGTACGACCATAAACAAAAAAAAAAGTGAACATTTGAAATAGTCGACCATCTTGAGTTTATTAAGAGTTGACGCATTGAATCGACCAATTCTACATTTTATTAAGCCTGTTCGGCCATGGTTCTACAATTATTATTTTAGACCATTCAAGAAATGAATGGCTATAAACTTACATGTCACGAGTTTTGTGCTCTAAGCTAATGTTTGCTAAGAAGGTTTTTTTTTCCATCATCACTGCGTCCAATGCGATGTTTATGCGCTTACCTCTTGTAATAAAAAATGGGTTAGCTGGAAAATGCTCTACAATGTGTCCTGAAGAGGAAGCTTTATCTTAGAGGGCTGCCACCTAAATACATGTGAATGAAGGAATATTTTTTTCTTGGAAACCAGTCAACAAATGTTGATGAAGTTGTTTGTATTAGAAATCATACTTAGAATAGCGTGACTGCAGTAAACGAATTTTTTATTGGAGCGTAGCACTTAGGCGCCCGTTCCTGCGGCGCGCGTCGGCGTCTGCGTGACCGAGCGAACGAGCACAGCGAAGGATGAAAGAGTGAACGGGGCAATCTCCAGGTATTCCTGAAAAAGTTCAGTTTTGTTTGGCATATAAATGCATCTTTAATGCGTACACGTCACTTTATCGTGGTGAGTTCTCGCGGCGATGTGACATAAAGCGACAGAAAGGCGAAGTGGACGCACAACGAGAAATTTGACCAATAGCGCAGGGCTAATTGTGAAAACGTGTGGCACAATAAATATTTCTTTTTCTTTTGTGCGATATAATTATACATAATCAGTGTGCACACGTCTTATCAGATGAGCAGTTTTCGCGGTTTTTATGATGTCGCGTGACAGGCAGGCGAAGTGGGCATGGCCGGAAATATTTCTGACCAATCGGGTAGGGTTGATTACAGAAATGAAATAGAAACAGTATGGAATAGCTTTACTTTATAGCACCCCCGCACACAGTTTCACAGATCGGCTTGTGCGATGCTGTCACCCTATTCATTTCTTCTCCTCCGGTGACCTTTCACACATCTAACTTCCCCTCAACCTTGCAACACGAATGCTGTTTGTACTGCCGATTTGACGGGCGCTCTGCGTCACCTTTCGCTGATTGTGTGGCTGACCTAATTTTAGCAGCAACTAGCACAAAGCAGGGGTGAGGAAGCTACAATCAGGGTACGTAGCCTTGTCGACTTCTTCTCATCTTGATGGCCGCTATATATGCTACAGCAACTCCATTCGAAATTCTACCGACTTCCTCTTGTCATGTTCTTTTAGGGTGCGTTTTGCCCGAATTCTTGAATGATTATTGCAATTGCTGTGACTGTTTTGGTTGTATATTCACTACGGGAGCGCAAATTCGTCCTGAGGTCAGCAGAATCACTACCGAAGTAACCGTTATGGTCTTTCAATAAACATAGCATCAAAAATTTCCAGGCCCTCGCAAGCAATATTAGTATACTGAACTCGAGCATTGACATGGACTACTATAGTTGGTACATACCAAAGTGTCAACAGCGCGAAGGACAGCACCGTTATTTTGACCACTCCTTCGCGCTGTTTAGGCAGCAGTGTTAATATTTTATGTATGTATATTTCGCATTCACCGCGAAAATAAAGGGGCCCGGAACAACATTTTATCGAAGTCGCGAAATGCATTTGAAGTTTAAATAGTCTATTTCAAAAATATTTTGCCGCAAAAAGTGCTTCAATGCATTCAGCAGAACCGGAGTTATTGGCAATCAAAAACCACGGACGCGGTGTTCGCGCTGCTTCTTCAATGTATTGCACTGCGAGGGCTACGGCGGAGCGGGGCGTTTGCACAACGTCCCGGCTATGAACGTCTTCGTGGCGCACTGTTCAAATTTAAATTTAATTGTTGACGTTCACGCCACAACTTCCGATTTTGGCGCTTACGATGCGCTTAACGGGGTCGTCCACAGCAAGCCGCAGTGCGCAAAGGCAATGGACTCGTCGCCGTACCCCGCGGCGGCCGCGGTATCTACGCTATCTAGTACACCGCAGCTACATGCAACTGTACTGCGTATGTGTAGAGTTTGCTTTGCGCACGATATGGCTTGAGTGCGCGATCGCTTTCGTATGCTCCAGCTTAGCCGTGTTACGTAGTGCGTACCGTCTTTGTTCTGCACCAACTCGGCCGACGGATAGCCCCAACATCTAAATTACGCATTTCAAAGCGCTATCAATAACTCATTACGAAGCGAAGTCTGTCAAGGCGTCTAACTAGGCGAGGCCAGGAGTGAGCGCGCGCTGGCAAGTGTGCGCGTTGGTTGACCTTAAGTTTCACTTCGTTGGAGGCTAGTTGAGTGCTCAAAACAAGTCAAAATTACCGAGACCCGACGGCTATATGACTCCCATAAGCAGGGCGTCCAAAGTTTAATTCCTATGCGTGTGGCCACTGCAGAGCATGAAAAAACGATAGTCGGCTTCTTCTGGAAGTACGTCATTATTATCGAAATTCCAAAGGAGATTTTCGCTTACTTCAGCCTGTTCAATAAACTGCGTCGATAAATATGTACAGTAACAGCAAGAAGTACAGTGATCCAAACAGCCTTCTTGATTAATGTCATCTATTGGCCCATTAAAGCCGCGTATGGAAATCTGGTATTTTATGAAATAAAACGTCCCGAAAAGAGAGCGTTTCAGAAAACGGTGACTTCACGCTCCAATTGCGAGCTCCAAGCGTCGCGCACGACAGCAAAATTTGGCTGAAATTTAACGTCGAAATATTTGACGTTCTGATATCTGTACAAATATACAAGACAGAGCGTGTACTTACTTAAGATTGTGCTAGAAAGAATGATCATCACCAGAAATGCCAAAGTGTGGTAGAATTCAGGCCTGCGTGGCTGTAAAGAAAACAGTATCGTTGGTAAAATACGCTTCGACCAGAGGAGGTGAAGCACATAACCGAGGTTACTGTGAGGCCTGCTCCGCAGCGTAGGATATTATGAATATCTGCACATGCAGACTGGCCACCAGCGGAAACAGACCTACCAACGTTAAACCGGAGCATTATTGTTTTGAAAGTTTCTTTGAGTATTTATTAGACGCTTTCTAGGCCAATCCCTCCGAACTTTGATGACCGCGGCTGCTGCGGCTGCTTTTCTGCCGAAAAGCACACACAGAGGACAGCAATCATGTAACAAATTGGCTTATGGATAGCCCCGTCTGTACTACAGCTACAGGTGTGCTGGCAACCGAATGTGTTCTCCAAGGAAATATGCTGAGTTAAACAACAAATGTTACCTGAGTATCATCAGTGCGACGGATATGCGCTTTCAAGCCTATAATCACCTTATTATATCAAAGCTTTCTATGCCTTCTTTCCAGCATGTCGGTTACTCTCTGCTCGGTCGGTTTTTTGTCAAGTAGGGCGAGCCGCGCCGGGATATAAAGGAATAGTAAGTTGGGCTGATCCTAAGAGACGGTCTAATGGAAATTAAAGCGATCACGGAATCAGTATAAACCATGGTCGCCTGGATCACGTGGGTCATTTGTTAATTTGCCGCGCAGGCACCTAATGGCGGCGCTGCAAGAAACGTTGGAGGAGATAAACAGCTCTAAAGCTTTCTTTTCGAACTGTCTCGGACTTTCCCGACCATTACGGCTGGCTGCTGCTGCTGCTGCTGCTGCTGCTGCTGCTGCTGCTGCTGCTGCTGCTGCTGCTGCTGCTGCTGCTGCTGCTGCTGCTGCTGCTGCTGCTGCTGTTTTACCGAAAAGCTGAGACATTATAAAAGACGTTGAACCACGTGCGCGACTGGGGGATCGATACTCTGCCCCCTAGCACTGCAGCCCGACGCATTAACCTTTATAGAAGTAACCGACTTTCGATAGAAATATCTCAAGGATACTTCTATCATGCTAACGCCAACAACTATTTGAGATGATCAGCGCGCATGTCACATTGCTTAGCACAGGCACGCGAGAGCATATGCGCACGCGCCACTTTCCTTTCCACCAGAGACGCAGACAGTAAATGAGAAAAGTTAAATAATTTCATTAAGCGCTTCACGAAACCTTCGCTTCTTATAGTCCTTTCAGTCACGGCGTCCACATTTGTGGACGCGACCTATTTTTGCCATTTCTGCAGGTGCCGTGGTAGCAATGAATAGAGCCCAAAGATTAGGCTTAGGGTAAATTGAACATCCTGCTAACCTAAATTACTTCCATTTTACTTGTGAGTGACACGTATCGTTACAGAGTACTGCTTTGGTGAAGGCACTACCATGTTTTACGGGACGTTTGACCTGGGGCATGTCGGTAGCAACCTCGAAATATTTTTTTTCTTTCTGGAAATCCTTGCGGGAAATAAATAACTTGTGCATGGGATTGGAGCGGGTGGTTGAATCATTTTTTTGAAGAAGCGCAGCACGACTGACTTTTCAATATTCAAATATTTAGTTACTCTATAATTATGATGACTCATCATAAAATGCACAGAGTCGTCCTACCACCTTGATTTGCTTTCAGTGAAGTCTCAAGTAGCCTGCATAACACTGCTTAAGTTTCACACAGGTATTGACAGTCGATCATAATTCGTGACTGAAGGCGATAGATTACAGGATGTGCGCTGCATCTGCACTTAAGTGGGAAGAATCTCCCATACCTCTTCACTTTCACGTTGTCTTACATTTACTCTCCAGTTGCCTCGTTTCCTGAAAATGTTCTGTATGTTTTGCTTAGTGGCTTTCCAAGGGTCATATTAACCACTGCCTCGAAATTGGTAGTTATTTTTTTGCATTATTTTCTTCTCTTCGGTGTTTGCACAGCCAATTCTTGTGCGCTTTACGAGCATTGTACGCTATCTTCTTATCCGATAGCGCATTTAACGCCTAGAGCCGCTTCTAAACATCTCTTTCGTTAGAATAGCAAGACTTCCGCCTCGCTAGCCGGGATTGACGTCGAAATGCACTACGGTGCGTATTTTTCCCTCCTGTTTGTGACGGTTTCTAGCTATCACACTCGATGACTGGAAGTATGCGCGTAGGATGAGCAGCGCTGTACGTATTTTACCCACGGTATTCTGAATGCAGTACGAACCTTTGCGGAACGTGGTTGCGGAAGCGCATTCTCCTGAAATATCCGCCATTCCGCCTTATCGTTAGGGCAGAAAATTGAATCGTTCGCGCGTACGTCCAACATAGCTTTACACACTTCAATTAGTATTTACAATCAGTGACTATTCGATGCGAAGACTGAATTGAATAGGACGAAAGACCGTTCGTTATTTGAAAGCATGAAATATCTCACGCCCCTACTAAATAGAATATATAAATTAAAGGAAGCAGAGGCGTATTCACCAACGTCCAGTAGACAAGTTTCATGATGATAGTCATGTTGCGGGTGACTTCAGTGCGAAGGGGGTGAAAAGATAATATGGATAACTAAAACTGGGAAATCAGTAGGGCATGGACTTTATTGGCAGCGAAGATGTTATGCTGGAAACGTTCGCGACCAATAAGCAAATGCAACAATCTATAAATTTGTCGCAAAACTCCGCATGGGAAAGTGGACATGGAAAAGCCGCATACCAAGGAACAAAAAGCAAAATAAAGTACAAACGGTGGGCCAACGCTAGCATTTTCAGTAGGTAGAGGTATTTCGTAGGATATAGGGTAGTGATCAAATGTAAGTAAGACCCATGGTGGTCCCAAATCTATATAAATGACGAGGTGCAGTATTAAAATGTGTAGGCCAGTCTAGTAGCAGTCAGGCAAACAAATGGCGAATTCAGGCTAACGCTCGAAAATGCATACGAGGATTTACAACTGTGGGTTTCCTAGAGCATAGAGGTAACAACACAAAAAACATTGAACATCATCTCGGAGCCCACATCTGAATTGAGAGGCGTTGAGACGAAAGCATGAAATGGCCAACTGAGTGAAAAAGCTGGCGTCTGTAGCAGCGAAACGGCACCTAAATTCCCATTGGCCTCGACGCCACGTGACAAGCGCGCCTCGATGGAGCAGAGCTGGCGGATAGGAACACCTGTTGCTCCGCTGGCGCGCCAGGTGTTGCGTGAGGAGAGAGGGCGTCACCGCGACACCACGTCACCAGCGCGCCTCGACGGAGCCGATACGGCGACGCGACGCGTCTGGGCGAGACGGAGACGGGTTTGAGGCAGTCGCGTGACGCGCGCGTGCGGGTGTCTCCGTCTCGCTCTTGGAAGCCGTCGCGCGGTCCGTATCTCTGTCTCTCTCTCACCCCCAGTGGGCTTAGCTGCTGCTGCTTCCATGGTCTCTCGTCGAGCAGGACGTCGGTGGTATACGGCATGCCTGATTTCTCAGCAATATCGTTCAAATGATTCAGGTCTACAGGCAACAAGCTAACGTAGAAAATGTGAAACAAAGAAATATAACACGCACCAATTTATTCGCAAAACTTGATAACATACCCCACAACAAAAACTTTGAGTATATACGCTTAAGCTTCGCCTTTAAGAGTGGGACGCGATAGCGTTATTGGACGCCTTTGACGCCGACACCGACACCTTATTTTCTGCGACATGGGGCCCGATCAAAATTTAGAAAGGCTCGGTTTTCAACATTCACCTCAATGTTGCCTACAACACAAGTGCAGCGAAACAACATTAGAATTGGAGGACGCTTTAGCTTCGCCTTTAAGAGTGGAACGCGATAGCATTCAAAGATCCCTGGGTGCTTATCAGGATTTTCTCACGTATATTCAAAATACAATCCAACGCTATCCCGTCTATGGTTGCTGTTGAGTCCCACTTTATTATTTTTTCTGAGGAATTTTAACTTGAGAAATTCAATTTTTGTTCACTAACGCCTTGCGCCACGCAAGGGACCCGCCCGGTCGGGGTGGTTCAGGAGAATGTGGTTCGGCATAATTATTTCCGCCAGACGCCGATGCTTACGGCGACGCCGACACCGACGCCGATGCCAGATTTTTAGCGATACGGGGCCCTTAGCGTAAAACTGGAAAAGATTACTCGCAGCGCGATACTCGGAAGACAGCTCGGCGGCGTTCAATTGGACAATAATGCTTTCGCATTCACAACTCATAAGAATATGTGCTTAGGTGTCCTCGGATTTTTGCAAAACAGGGGAAAACATGGGAATGATGCGCTATACCACAAGAAACTTCAGGATAAAATGACCGCATATCGACGCCGTGAATCCAAGAATTAAGGTCAAATTGCGTGAAATTTCGAAACTTATTATCCCGTTTAATATATGTGATGTTATAACAAATGAAATAATGAGCCACGAGCAAAGGGCTCCGAAACCATAAAATCAGAACAAAAGGTAGGCATTGCTGCAACTTGTATGCTTTCAAAAACAAACAAGCAAGTCATCGGCTATCGGGACGGTGCAATAAAAGTCACACAAGAATGTTATTCCGCATTATATGCAGTATCGGGAAGAAAAAATGATGCAGCAGCCACGCACACGTATTTATAAAAAATAATAAAACACAACATAAAAACATTCTGATGAAGTCCTGAGGTCTGTGGAAGATCTGTCTAGTAGTAAGATCGGATGCTATTTGAAATGGCGGTCATTCTAATACAGGCAGTCGAGCAGCTTCCAAGAATTTGTACGCAAGGCCTGATGACAAGTGCACGAAACATTTATAGGATAAAAATACACTAATTATCAATGAGAAACGATATGCTATATACTTCATCAATATGTACCCTTTAGCACGATTTCGGCAGTATTTATTTAAATGAGAAGAAATGGAACCGAGGTTCTCGATTTTTATTAATCATATCATGAGGATAGGATAGGAATAAACTTTATTTGTCCATCATGAGAAGCCAACAAACAATGACACCAAGGACAACATAGGGGAAATCACTTTTACTTACTAATTGAATTAAATAAATGATAAATTAATGAAAATAATAACAAAAACAAACAGCCACAGGTGGGGAACGAACCCACGTCTTCGCATTACGCGTCCCATGCTCTCACCATTGAGCTACAGGCGGCGCCGTTTTCCCGTGCACTTTCTGGGGTATTTATGTCGTACAACTAGAACTCTGGGAGTGTTAGCCAGCGCCACCACTCACAAACCGTTAGAATTTCTCCTATGTTGTCCTTGGTGTCGTTGTTTGTTGGCTTCTTATGATATATATATATATATATATATATATATATATATATTATGTGCACTAAGGTAGCTTCAAGAACAATCAGCGCGACACGGGGCCACTCCCTTAGTATTACGAGAAAATTGTGCCGGTATGAGACTATTATCATTTCGGCGCAAAGTCAAATATTATCCTTTCTGATGTCACTTACAAACAATGCATTACTGAAGTCTCGAACAATGCTTTGCAGTAAAAAGTAAACAATAATTTGCTTTTTGTTCTTACTTTTGCACATCGCCTATTCACGAGGGATAAGATAACTGCGGCGTCTATACAGCACAGAGTCAGTAATATAGGCGTTTTAACACCACATTACAGTACTGGTGGCCTCAATGAATAATGCACTTCTTAATGCGCACATCATTGCAAAAGTAGACGGAGAGAGAGGGGTTTACGCACACAGTGCATTTCTGGAAGCCTCCATGCGTGAAGGAACATCTAAGCATTCAATAAAAGCATTTTTAATTAATGTCTAGGTAAATCTACGGATTCCTGTATTGAAACAGCATAATTGTACTGCATTATCAAGCAAATGCCCGTCTTCGAGGAAAGTTCAGCAAAACTTTTCTACCAATGCGCACGTTACCCGATGCAAGCTTCTACCGCCTGCGGAAAATTTTGGTGGGTGGAAAACGTTTTTTTTCTTCGTGAGCGGAGATAACAGTGCTCATAAATTTCCAGCATGCAATCAAAAATTTAAGTCCACCCAAATGTACCAGGAAGCTAGAAAGGAAACTGATATGAGTTTCTCGTAAATAACTTCGCAGTAGAGCAAAACATTCATCCTGTTAGGTTATTGGAACCCGGGACCATGCGGTCGCTCTACCATCTGAGGTGACTTAGAGGTTACAGAGTGCAGCACGAGGGCGAACAGCTCAACACACGGGGACACTGCGTATGACGAATTAGTTCTGCAGAATTCCGCAAATAAAAGGAATGTTCACAAAAAAAGTTGTCGCAGTTTCACCTGAAAGGTGAAGCATCAATTGCGATAGCAAATTTGTAGAGAGATATACGGAGTAATGATATTAGCTTTATCAGCTGTATAAACTTGGACATGCAGCAGCACCGGCAACGCGCCGAACTGTTGTCGACGCCGTCGGCATTTTGCCCGCGTTCGCTCAAAATGCGTGCGGCGTTGGTGACTGTTGCCGGAGCCTCTGATATAAATAGGCACTCGGTGCCGCAGCTAAACGTCGCCTCCCTTCCCTCCCCCTTCCCCCCCTCCCCCACGGCCTCTCGCGCATCGGAAGAAGGCGCGTTTGCTCTACATATATGGTGATTGTAAAGGAGGAAAGAGACGCCTACTTCTGCAGCCCTTAAGGAAGCACGGCGCAGAACGCGCGTTTGTTCTCCGCCGTGCGTTCACTCCCCGTGAAAGAGCGCGTCCCTCGCGCCCTTTCACTCGCACCTACAGCGTTCGGCGGCGCGCGGCCACGATTTCATCTCCATTGACGTCATACGGAACCTCACGGCGACGGCGACGGCGACGCCGACGGCGACGGCGACGCCGACGGCAGAAATCTGCTTTTGAGTGTCCATATAATTGCTATCGCAATAAAACGTTTTATTGCGATAGCAATTATATGGACACTCCAAAGCAGATTTCTGCCGTCGGCGTCGCCGTCGCCGTCGCCGTGAGGTTCTGTATGACGTCAATGGAGATGAAATCGTCGCCGCGCTCCGCCGAACGCTGTATGTGCGAGTGAAAGGGCGCGAGGGACGCGCGCTTTCACGGGGAGTGAACCCACGGCGGAGAACAAACGCGCGTTCTGCGCCGTGCTCCCTTAAGGGCTGCAGAAGTAGGCGTCTCTTTCCTCCTTTACAATCACCATATATGTAGAGCCATAGCCTCCTAAGGAGGCTGTGGTAGAGCAAACGCGCCTTCTTCCGACGCACGAAAGGCCGGGGGGGGGGGAGGGGGAGGGAAGAGAAGCGACGTTTAGCTGCGGCACCAAGTGCCTATTTATATCAGAGACTCCGGCAACAGTCACCAACGCCGCACGCATTTTGTGCGAACGCGGGCAAAACGCCGACGGCGTCGACAACAGTTCTGCGCGTTGCCGGTGCTGCTGCATATGTCCAAGTTTATACAGCTGATAAAGCTGCTATCATTACTCCGTATAGCTCTCTACAAATTTGCTATCGCCATTGATGCTTCGCCTTTCAGTTGAAACTGTGACAACTTTTTTCCTCTATACCGTATTTATGATGAAGCTACAAAGGAAAGCCATACGCATTTCTCTGAACAAGCTTCGCAGTTGCGGAAAATTCGTCCTGCTTCGTGGATGAATTGAAACTCGTGACCAATGCCTGCCGGGGCGGTCACCGTACCATCTTGGTAGGACCCTGTAATGCAACTGCTTTAGAGGCCTCGGTATAGCGTGGCGTTTCTTGTTAGAGAGTTTCATGGCCGTGCTGTTAGGTCTGGGGGTCGGTTGCGCGCTCCCTGCTAGTTGGAAGCCGCAACGGGGTAGTCCTGTCTCGTAAGCTGGTCCTGGGAAGAGTCAGGCATATGTTTATGGTCCAGAGGTGCCTAAACCGTGAGCTCCATTGCGTGTACGTGTAATCCAGCCAGGGTAGAGCAGCGTCCTCTGGATGATAGCGTTCTATTCCTTCACAGTGTGTGCTACGGCCAATATGCGGGTGGCTTTGGATGGCTCCCCGGCTAATGCTGTCTGTCCGGAGTCGGATGCCCGTGGCAGCACTTAGGGGGCAGAGAGAGGAAACTGTTTCTTCACATGGCACCCGGAAAGTTAACCGCAGGCTACCAACGCCCTCTTGCATTGCCTGTGCAGCGAGATGTGCCATGGCGAGCAAATCCGGAATCCGCCGCCCTAGAGCAGTGGAGGACTGCCGGCTGTAGAAGAGCAGCCGGCCTTCTGAAACCGCACTTGGCCATACTGTGATGGTGCTGTAGAGCTTAAGGCGAACCACACCGTTGCATTTGTGATCTCGCTTTGTAAGTTGTCGACGTAACACTGGGATATTCCGGGCCTGTGGTCTATCAGGGCGCACGCGCACTTAGAAATTGGGGAAGCCTGCCGGCACAACTTTGTGGGGAGCTTTCTCGCGTGAAATCTCAGCAGAAGGCCGCATGCGTTTCCTATGTAGCTTCATGCTACATTATAGTTAATGACATTGTTTTCCTTTCATGAACATTTCCCCACCTGCGGGATTCCCCGGAACTTATTTGCGGGCTTTCCGGTATACTGAAGTAAAAGTCGGAAAATACACGACGTAAATTTCGAAAGTCGGAAGATTATGTCGGAAGAATATGAAAAGGCATTCGATTTAGTGGAGCTACCAGCAGTCACAGAGGCACTGCGTAATCAAGGAGTACAGGAAGCATAGCTGAATATCTTGGAAAATATCTACAAAGATTCCAGAGCTACCTTGATTCTCCACAAGAAAAGTAGAAAGTTACCGATCAAGAAAGAGCTCAGGAAAGGAGACATAATTTCTCCAATGCTATTCACTGCATGCTTAGTAGAAGTATTCAAGCTCTTAGACTGGGAAGCCTTAGGAGTGAGGATCAATGGCGAACATCTCAGCAACCTTCCGTTTGCAGATGACATTGTCCTATTCAGCAACAATGGGGATGAATTACAACAAATGATTGAGGACCTCAACCGAGAGAGTAGAAGAGTGGGGTGGAAGATTAATATGCAGAAGACAAAGACAATGTTCAATAACCTGGCAAGAGGACAAGAATTCATAATCACCAGTCAGCCTCTAGAGTCTGTAAAGAGTACGTTTATCTAGGTCGATTACTCACAGGGGACCCTGTTCAAGAGACAGAAATTTACAGAAGAATAAAATTGGGTTACAGTGCAAACGGCAGGCATTGCCAAATCCTAACTGGGAGCTTACCACTGCCGTTGAAAAGAAAAGTGTACAATCACTGCATTCTACCGGTGCTAACATATGGGGCAGAAACTTGGAAGCTAAGAAAGAAGCTTGAGAGCGACTTAAGGACTGCACAAAAAGCCAGTGATGGAACGAAATATCTTGGCGTAACGTTAAGAAACATAAAGAGTGCGGTGTGGATAATTGAGAAAACGGGGATAGCCGATATTCTAATTGACATTAAGAAAAAAATGGAGTTGGGTAGGCCATGTAAGGCGTAGGGTAGATAACCGATGGACTATTAGATTTACAGAATGGGTGCGAAGTGAAGGGAAGCGCAGTTGAGGACGGCAGAAAACTAGGTGGGGTGATGAATTTAGGAAATTAGCAGGTAGAAATTTGAATCCGCTAGCGCAACGGGGGGTAACTGGAGATCGCAGGGAGAAGCATTCGTCCTGCAGTGGACATAATAGGCGGATGATGATGACACATCGGAAGATAGCGTGGTAACACTATGACTTGTTGTTGGGCTGGTTAGTGCATGCTACTTCAACTGAATTAGATGCACAGCATCACAGGAAAAAAAATCGTGCCGTTGGTTTTTTTTCCTCGGACGCCGTGCATCTAATTACTTTAGGTATGTTATTGCTATGTTGAGCTTAGCCTGTAGGAAAAAAAAAGGATATATAAGGTAAAGGCTGTTGCCAACAACATATAAATTGTAAAACTTAGAGGGTTCCGCCTTCATGTTTGAGGTTTATTTTCTCTACTTAGTGACGTTTTTCAGCATACTTACTCTCCGTAACAGGGCAATGGTACAAAACTTTTATAGGGCTAAAACTAGAGGCTAAAAGCTTCGCTATAAAGCTGTATTTAAACGCATTGAGGCGGTGATGAAAAGAAGATGTGTTCAATTCATGGTGGTGTCTGGTGGATGTAGATCTAGTGGGTGGGATGTGGCTGCTAAGTAGAGAAACTCGTGGAGAGTCCGAACATGAAAAAAGCTTCAAGGATTCGGCGTGACGACAGGAAGAAATAGTAGCAAGCTGCAGAGTGTGAAGATGAAAACTAGGTAAAAAATACCAGTCGTATCGACTCTAAATGAAGCGTACAGCCTTCTTTTGAAAAGACCTAATGTTGCCGATATCATATTTGTTATGTGGCCTTTATTGAACCCAGCCAAGAAATCTGATATCGACAACACAATCCCGGCCACGGCGAACGCATTTCGATGGAGGCGAAATTCAAAAATGCCTGTGTCCCGATCATTCGAGGTACGGTAAAGATTCTCTGGTAGTAAAATTAATCCGGAGTCCTTCACTACGGCCTCCCTCATAATCAAATCGTGGTTTTGGCCAGCGAAAGCCCAGAATTCAAGCTTTCCCAGAGCGTGGTTGCACATCTGTTCAATGTGATGAGACTAAGACAAATGTTTCGAGAATATAAGACCAGGGTATTTATACTGCGACACTTTTTCGATAGGAAAACCAGTAAAAAAACAGGTGAAAGAAGATAGAAAAGAGCGAAAGAAATGAGATAGAAACAGTTTTTTTCGGAAGTTAATTTGCATCTGCCAAGTGTCACACCAAGAGTGAAACGATGCAAATGAATTGTTAAGCATGTCGGTACCATTTGGAGTTTTAATCGTATGGCACAGAACAGGATCATCAGTGTACATGCGCATTTTATATATATCATATATCATATATATATATATATATATATATATAAATGGAAACGGGCGGACCTTGAGGCATGCCAGATGTTAGACTGGGAACAGAGGATTGGAACTATTTGAAGAGTACGTATTGAGACCGATTAGCGAGAGAACAAGCAATCCAGTTAACTAATGCATGGCTGTCGAGTATAATGTACAGCTGTTTCAGCAGTTTATAGAGTGTGTAAGAGTGTCAAATGCTTTCAGTAAATCTATAAATATCGAGTCATTTTGATCATCTATGTCTAGAGCCTGGATGATATCATGAGTGAGTTCCTTAAGTTAGGTAATGGTGCTAAAATCGCGTAAGCCATGTTGATCATCAGATAACATATATTTGTCTCTAGAAACTCGATCACATGTTTGTATATTATGCGTTCTAGTATTTTACATAAATCAGATGCAAGAGAGAGGGGTGTATAATTCAATAAAGACAGTTTGTTCCCGGATTTGTGCAGTGAAAGAGTTTTAGCTGATTTCCAGGCTGAATGGACGGCAAACGTTGAAATAAATGTCTAGAATGTATTACTTTAATAACGACTAGTCCATTATGACCATTTAGTGAGTAATGCATTGTCTATATTGTAGAGATTACCTTTCATTGTGGAATCTAGATTAAAAATCAAATTTTACAAAGCCTGGTTTCAAACAACATTAACTTTATTAGAACTTTGTTTCTGTTGAGTAAAAGGAAGAACTACGAACTTATCAGGTGTAAAACAGATTAAAAGTAAGTGTTAAATGCATAGCAATAATGCAAGTATGGTGTGTAACTATGTTATTTATTGCATAGTAATCATTGGTAGATTCTTTAGGCAGCACAGCACTCCAGAACCTTGGTGGATTATGTTTCAGCAAATCCGGAAGTGTGACTTGGAAATAAAAATCATGTGCTGCGTTAGTTTTACTTAGAAGCTTACTTAAAAGTTTCGAAGCAGTTACTTTAGAGCAAGAAACTGAGCTGTACGAACAGTATCACGAACACGTTTAGCACGCCGCAAGCGACCAACTCGGCACGAAAAACGTAAAACTTCCTGAGTAATTCATGGCCGCTGTAGATTTGTCTTTCTTTTAACAGGACAGAGCGCATATTGCACATTTTGACAAGATCACTGAAAAATTCGGTCAAAGCATGGACGTCATCGGAAAGACAAATCACTTCATATTGACTCAAAGAAGCGCTAAGTGCATCAAATGTACCAACATCATCAGCATCGCTTATATTGCAAAAATAGTCTAAACATATCGAGCTTTTGGTACAGGACAAGAAAGGGATGCAAAAGCCCCCATACGATTGGATATAGCATCAAAAAGAATACATTCCCAACCATAATCACAGACCCGAGGGCTAAAAATATTAGGGGGGGGGGGAGGTATTCTGTGAGACCCCACCTAGTGAACTGTCCATTTCGGCTGTCGCTGATTGGCTGCATCTGCACGAGTGAGGAGAAGACAGGTGCCCCCAGTCAGTCTCCTTCTCGCTCGTGCAGCTGCAGCCAATCAGCGGCAGCCGAAATGGACAGTCCTCTAGGTGAACTCTTACAGACTACCTCCTCAGATCTAAAATCACTATATCTCTTGCGATATCACTAACTATTTGCTTTCAAGCGGAGGTCAATGAAAAGTTTTATCATTCTCTGTGCAATCGAGAATCATGGCCTACCAATGATAACGACGGTCAGTGTATATCGGGAGCACTAAAGTTGCCCCAACGTGTTAGATTTAGGGCATGTGGCCCACTTTCTTGCATGAATCCATTTAAGAAGACCAAAGGGTCCGCAGACAAGCTAAGTAGCCGGTAATAGACACCACCAATAAAAGTCATCCACTCAAAATAAACTTCACACCGAAACGAGTCTGAGATGGGACATCTAGTAGACAGAACTTCAAGTGAAAGCGCAAATACAAAGCAACGTCACCGCCTCTACCCTCAGTTCAGTCGGTTCTTATAACAATGAAACCTAGTAGCGATACTTCAGCCTTGCAAATATACTAACTTAACCACGTTTGCGCGATTCCAGTGATGTGTGGAAGTAGGACAAAGTTGATGACAAGTAGTCAGGGAATTTGCTGACCAAACTTCGTGCAAGAATATTTAAAATACGGAGGTGGTTGTCAGGGAAGCCATGGGGACGTCATCGAGGGTTAGAAATCGTAGCTGAAGGAGACGTCCTGCTGTCAGGACTATGACACTTCACAATCGTGTTAGTACGCTCATCCCAGTTGTGGCGCACGTTATCGATAAACACGTGGTCTTATATTCTGCGCACAGACGAAGCACTGTACGTGAAAATTCCTATTGCCTCCCATAACTTTCGTCTAAAAGATCGTACGTTATCTGAAAAGTCTTCAGATATGAGTAGACCCGAGCCCTTCAGCTTAAATGTGTTTTGAAGAATAGGAGCTTTCTCGCGGAAATCAAGAAGATTCAAAGTAATAGGGTTGCTACTGCCTGTATCATCATACAGGCAGTAGCCTATATTTATGTCCACTGCAGGACGAAGGCCTCTCCCTCTGATCTTCAATTACCCCTGTATTGCGCTAGCTGATTCCAACTTGCGCCTGAAACTTCCTGTATAACGTCTACCAATTCTGTGACATCTTTCTATTAGAGGGCGGTGCCCGTGACTGCAGCAGGCACATCTGGCGGCGGCTCGGCAGCTTTCGGCCTGCCATGCCCCGGCAAGTGTGGAGGCGCAGCTTGGCCGTGTCGTCACCGGGGAGATAAAGCTAGGAACCGCCGAGACGGCACCAGAACTCTCGTTGAATCTGTGGCGAGTACATGTAGCTTTGACATGGGACGGCCAAAGAAGATCCGCACACCCGAAGAGGAAGCCGCTCGTCTTGAAGCCCATCGCGCGGCCAAGCGAGAATCTGCACGTCGGCGGTGAGCCAATTTGGAATACCGTGCCTAGAAGTACTTAGCATTTCCGAGCAAAACTTAGGCAAGCCTAGTAAAACCTGCAAGAAAAGCTAGGTCGATCACCAGCTCTGCTGTTTACTCCAGCCTTGCAACACTAGTGCGCGCTGCCTGCGTTTTTTTAGATATACTTAGTGCTAGATGACTCAAGAGCAGAGAGACATGACTCGACAGCTTCGAATCCCAAACTGACAGAAGAACGAAGTTCAGCAATGTCCTGGGTTAGGTTATTTTGACCAGCGAGTATTTGCGAAAACAAAGCAGCAACTGAAAGTTCGCCATCCGATGATGCCAAGTCATTCTCGCAACCGCCTGCATTCACACCATACACCATTCCCCTTCCGACAACCCAGGGTACCAGGTCATAACACTGATTCAGGCTGACTTCACAGCTTTTGTCTCATAATAAATAGACGCAGGCAATCTTGAGCTAGAGCAACCATTTCCACCTGATCTACCCTTGGATCCCCTGGGGTCGAGGTTTACCGCTACGCCTCCGCTCAAGCACAAACAACTCACGCAGTACACGAGTTGACCATAAACGGGCACATATACAGAAACAATGGTACGTAGGCAAGTAAACAGCAGAAACTAATCGTTATCTTAACGGGTACAATAGGCGTTGCGAAAGTAGCGTACCTTCACAATAAAGAAGTATTGCGTGAGCATTTTGCCGCTGCTGCTGTCGCTTTGTCTCCTGAAGCTGCATTGCTGCCGGGAGCCCTTTATATCCACCGCTGATGACGTCACGAAGCTGGCCTTGTCAAGGATTCGTCAACCAGGTAAAGGCAGAAAAAAACAGGAAGGGCAGACTGTACGCTGCTAAGGTTAGTTAGTTAATTCAGGTTTAATGGCGCAAAAGTGACAACCTTAGGCAAGGTACTGTTGCCAAGGGTGGCACGGGCTTCATTTAAATTTACAGTGGGCGAGGCGAAAGCAGCAGCGGTACAATGCCCACGCGATGCTTCTCTATTGTGGAGCTTTCTGCCATCTATAGTGTATTCTATAGTGGCTGTTAAGGGGATCCACGTGTATATTTATAGCTGTTGACGCATCCCGGGACGCAACGCTGTCCAACTAGTGCGCCGAAGAATACACTATAGATGGCAGAAAGCTCCATAATAAAGAAGCATCGCGTGGGCATTGTACCGCTGCTGCTTTCGCCTCGCCCACTGTAAATGTAAATGAAGCCCGTGCCACCCTTGGCAACAGTACCTTGCCTAAGGTTATTGTTTGTGGTTAGGCACGCCAGTTGATATCATGCTCAGTATCAGTACAATACCTAACTGGACGTTTAGCATTCAAGTGACCTGCTGTAAAACACAACTAGCTAACAACTGTTACGGCCTCCTTCACAGCACGGAGGCAGATAACTAAAAAAAAAAAGTGGATAATGTAGCTGCATGGAAGTGTATGCTTGTTTGAATGCTATTCTTGATTATGCATGCTAAAATCACATATCTGAAAAGGTGTTGGTAAAGCAAGCAATTTTACCTTTGTTACAATTAGCTATCTGCATGTCACATAACTGCTGCAATATTGTGAATGTTTGATGTTTTCTGAATACTATGGTAACTGGTCTGGGTAAGCTAATACAAAAAAAAAATGTGGTTGATCCCTCTTATATAGGAATCGGTATAGAACACGAAAGTGAAACGTGTCTTCACAGAAGTAGTGTAATGTTTATTGCACATTGATATATAATGTCTATTGGTGTTTTGTGGCTAAAGCGCCCTTAGGCGTTGATGCACCCACGCTGACGCCTGGCGGCACGTCTCCTCCATCACGACTACCAACGTCGATGACCATGAGCAACCGTCGTGCATATGGAAGCTGCACTACGCTGCACACGCTAGCACAACGCGAAAGACGAAGCACGTAACTGACACACTAATACAACGCGCAAGACAAAGCACGTAACTGAATCGTCACCGAGTCAAATCAGCGCGTACAGCGCGTCGTAATTGCAGCCTCCGCGATCAACTTCAGAAACATTTTCAGAGCCAATTGCGGAGGCCACGCTCCGCTGTGCTGAGTACGGTGAACGCCACCTAAGTGGCGTTGGTAGTGCTTCTTGATGCCAGCGTCCCTTCGAATGCTGGCATCGAGGCATCGTAGTGCTGAGACCACCGAAGCGTTCACTGTCGGTGCGCGTTAGTGTCATAATGCAGTACTTCTCTTTTCTGCTCGTAGGCGGCGGCACCGCTCCGAGCAAGAGCGCGGGTACACGGAGGAGTGTTAGATATATAAGGCGCGTCTGTGTAGCTCTCTGCAAATGCGTTTGTGGCGCAATGGGTTAAACGCTCGGCGATCAATCGTCGCGGACCGAGAGGTCGTGGGTTCGATTTCCAAATTTTGCATGTTTGTGGAACTTTTTCTTCTGGTTTCTTTCTTTGTATTATGTTCTATGACGTATTTCCGTGACGGAAATACGTCAGTGAAGTCTTGGTGGACCCCGGCATAAAACACTTTCGTGTTAAAAAATCTTATGTGGTTTAAACCTTTTCCTAATCACTGTGCAATGTTTCAATGTATTGTACAATGCCAACGCTTCCAAAAAACACCGCATATCCACGGGGTGAATGATGATGAGTGGGCGAAGCTCCGGAGGGAATCATCGGTAAACCGTGAATCTTCCGTGTAATTCGCCCAGTCTCGCCGCACTAAATCAAACGATTGACTTCCACCAATGACACGCGCCATATGTGACGTCATTCCTATTTTATAACAGCGCCCTTCATTATAATTGCACCATCTCCCGCTTAAGGGGACGCTAGCACAAACGCGTTAGAAACGTGCAGTACTCTCTAGTAAGGGGGAGAGGCCACAGCGTCTTACGCAGCCGTTTACACATGCCGGAACGTGCACCGCGTTTGCCGACGCCATCACATGACTGCTGAGAGAGTATAACCCCCGTATTCATAAACGCTTCTCGACTTGAACTTGACTTGCCACCGCCTTCAACGCGTTTCGAACGTGCTGCCCAAGGCGGTGGCAAGTCAAGTTCAAGTCTAGGAGCGTTTATGAATACGGGGGTAAGGCGGAGATGCCACAGCGTCTCACACCAGCTTCTTACACGGGCCGTAACGCGCTAGCACAAACGCGTTAGAAACGCGCAGTCTTTCGTTAATGTTGGGTATTTATTGTCATCGTGGTGCGTGTATCCATGTGCGCTTCGTGGCGTAGTCTTCCAACTACGCCACGAAGCGCACATGGATACACGCACCACGATGACAATAAATACCCAACTTCCCACTGCAGGGTAGAGCCACGGTAAGCGTTGTACTTTTGGTTCGCGCTTACAATCAGTATGATTAGTACACCTTCACCATTACGCGTCAGTAAGCTCAATGTACGGGGTTTGAGGGATAGTAGCAGGCAATATCAGGTCAAACACACGATGCAAGAAACAGACTTTGACCTGCTTGCGGTCCAGGAGACTAAGGTTAGCAGAGAGGAGGTGTCCCACAGATTGGCAACACAATTTTCTTCATGGCACAATGTATGCGTGAGCCATGTGGTGGGAACATCAGCCGGGTGTATCTTGTTTGTTAAAACTTATATTGACATTGTTGTGGAAACGCTTACAAGCTACTTGCAAGGACGTTTTTGTTTTGTGTGATCTTACTTACGGGGAGGCAAAATCGGACGTTATCCTTTTACTCGGGCGGCACACAGTTGGCGTAGTCTGTTAGCATATATATATATATATATATATATATATATATATATATATATATATATATATACTGTGTGATGTCAAAGGCCGATCTGTGCGTGAATATATTGTGGAAATAGTTGTGAAAGACGTGATGTGTGCAAAACGACTGACTGTGATGAAGATATCAATGTGGGATGCATTAGCACATATAAAACGAGTGTGATCTGCCAAATTCCTATTCAGGCTTGTGGCCAAGTTGGAAAAAAGAAAGCTTCGTGGCGTAGTGGTTAGCGCCGCGCGTTCGGATTCGAGGGGTCCCTGGTTCGATTCCGCGCTAGGGACACAACTTCCGGAGTTTTTTTTTTTCATAAGAGTAGACGTGACTACCTTCTACGACGACGACGACTACTACTACATACTACAGAGGAGGGACAGACCCACACCTTAAGAAGCTTCGCCCCTAAAAGCCAGAAGATTCCACGTCCTGTGGGAATCGATGTTATGCGAAACGACCATGACAGCACCAAGACGCAGGCGGCTCTTTCATGACCTACATGACACGCATGTCATGACATTCATGTCATGAGTCCTCAGGAGTCCCTTTAGCCACACCTAAGAGACCTTAGTCATGCTGATGACTATGACTTCGACCGTCAATCTTTAGCCTTTTCCTTCACTCAATACCACATACGAACGCATTCCATTGCTTTTTGAGTGTTTATCTTTTTCCGCTGAGTCATTCTCATTTTTACTGAGTCATGGTTATGACTATGACTTCTACCACAATCATTTAGTGTTTCCTTCGTTTAGTGCCCACGTCTTAACAGACTCCAGAGGTTTTTCACTATTAATGTTTTTTTCGCGGAGTCATTGTGATTTTTGCTAAGTCATGCTCATGGATACTTCTACCACAATACTTTAGTGTTTACTTCACATAGTACCCCCGTCAGAACCCATTTCAGTGGCTTTTGAGTGTTAATATTTTTTCGCTGAGTCGTTGTCGTGACCTACATAACACACATGTTATGACATTTATCCCATGACCTATCACTTATGTTCATCAATCATCATACACTCCTGTCATACTGTGCCAATTTTGGCACTTACCAAGTTAACGAAGCCACCATGAGAGCACCAAGACGTAGACGGCTGTTTCATGACCTACATGACACGCATGTCATGACATTCAAAAATGCTTCGCATTTAAAAGAAATACTTTGCATTTCACACATAAGAACGCAGCGGACATATCGTTTTCTCCGCAACCACTGCACCAATTTTGTTGAGGTTCGGCGCACTTGAAGGAATTGGTTTTACGAGCCAAATATTAAATGCGAAGCATTTCTTGATGAACATTTGCTACTTTGAATGTATCAATCTATCTATCTATCTATCTATCTATCTATCTAGCCACCTATGTCTTTGTGCTCTCATGGTCGTCTCGTTAACTTGGTATGTACCGAAATTGGCATACTATGACAAGAGTATAGACGAACATAAATGACATGTCATGACATGCGTGCCATGTAGGTCATGAAACAGCCGCCTACGTCTTGGTGCTCTCATGGTGGTTTCGTTAACTTGGTAAGTACCAAAATTGGCACGGTAACATTGGTAAGTACCAAATTGGATTATTCATAAATGACAATGACTCAGCGAAAAAAGATGAACACTCAAAAGCCACTGAAATGGGTTCTGACGTGGCTACTAAGTGAACGAAACACTAAAGGTTGGCGGTAGAAGTCATAGTCATGAGCATGATGTAGAAAAAATGTCAATGACTCGGTGAAAAAAGATTAACACTCAAAAGCCACTAAAATGGGTTCGGACGTGAGTACTAAGTGAAGGAAACACTAAAGGATGATGGTAGAAGTCATAATCATGGGCATGAGTCAGCAAAAATGACAATGAGTCAGCGAAAAAAAGATTAACACTCAAGAACCACTGAAGTGGGTTGTGA
>NC_051160.1:54304659-54335790 GCF_013339745.2 Dermacentor silvarum | reverse complement strand
AGCAACCATGAAGGCGAAGGCGTACCTGTTGGTCTTGAGGGTCGACGACTACGCAAGCGACGCCCTTCACGTTGAGTTCTTTCAATGCTAGCAGTTTCTTCGCCGCCTCGTCGTTCGAGAAGGTGACCGCCCAAACATGATTGATCTGGTAGGCACCAAGGGCCACGACTTCCGGTAGCAATCCAGTCGGGACGAGCACGTCTCGGAAGTCTTCGACCCTGTAGGCCTTGCTCGCACGTCGCCATGCAAAAACACGGTGTTCTTTACAACAGGTCCCTTGGGCAGAGGTGGCAAAATAAACTGGTAGCTCACTTCCTCGTTCTCGATAAGCCTGTTACCGCGGCTGGTAGCCGCAAAAGCTGCTCCATCGGAGCCCATGATTCACACGTCCGCACAGCTCGGCTGCCGGAAGCAGAATCCGGCCACCTCGCCCTTTCTTTTTTCTTTATTGCCAGTCCTCGACATAGAACAACACAAATTGCAATGAAAACTATACAAAAACAGCAATATATACATTTGTTGCGGTCCGCTACTGCGGCATGACGTTGTCTATTAAAGTTCCTTGAGTTCTGTCAGGGATTCAACCCTGGACAGCCACTCGGGAACAGGTTGTTGTGATTTCTGTACTTCTATGTACCTCTGCATACATTCACGGAAGTATACACGCGCCGGTCGGGCATCAGGGTCACAGTGGTACCCCGCCATTCTCGAGCGCCATAGACAGTGGAGGCCCGTGAGCATGATCAGGTCGTACGGGAATCCTTCGTCGTCATTTACAGGCAAAAACCTGATTCCCTAGGGATCTATCGGTAACTCCTTTTTTAAGGTTCTTTGCAACACGTCCCAGAAATAGACCCCCTCCCAACAGTGGATGAAGACATCTATGTTTTCCGGTTTTCTACAAATAAGGCAGTTGGTTCCCCATGGCAAATAGAACTTATGTTTTTCCAGAAATGTTTTAACGTGTAAAGTACCGGTATGCAATTTAAAGAAGAACGATTTGGTGCCTGGTTGCACTGGCATCTTTCTCACCCTTTTCAGAACGTCTAGGCCTGGCCTCCACTGTACACGGCTCTGTACATGGGTACAAGCAAAACACTATCACACAAATCTCGATATAACTTTTTCCGTTTTACAGTCCACAAATATGCATTTGAAAAACGAGCACGCAGAAAAGAAAGACTATCAACTATTTCCCGGAAGAAACCACGAACTGGACCTGTCATTGTTTCGGTACCAACAACAAACTCGGGAAGGGCTCGTGATAGCCTCATTTGGATAACGGTGCGCAGAAAAGGGTCAGTCGTATCGCGAAAGAAAAAGAACCTGTTCACGAGTTGACGCAAGAAGAGGTGCGCCAACCCAAGACCGCCATCCTTAACACGCCGGAATAGATTATCTCGGCTGCATCGCTCCCAGCTTGATGCCTACACGAAAACAGCGAACACGCGGTGCAGTTTCTGCACATTAATCTGAGAACACTGTAGGACCTGCATTACGTACCAGATCTTTGTGACAAGAAACATGTTGCATGCTGTAGCTCTCGCAAATATTGGCAAGTAGCCCGCGTTCCATTTGTCCGCTGTTTCTTTTATTTCCATTGTCCGCTCCTTCCAGTATTCGCTACTGTCCTTGTAGGCATCAAGGGGTGCGCCAAGGTACTTAACTGGTGTCGTGACCCAGCTTACGTTCGAAAAGTGGTCTGGGGTAGACTCCCACCTTCCATGCCAAAAACCCAAACATTTCTGCCAGTTCACAAAGCTATTAGTGACTTCACCAAACCTTCTGACGATACTAACAGTATTCAACACACTCTGCGTATCTTTGCAGCATACAGCCACATCGTCAGCATAAGCCAATAACTTGACCTCTGCTGCTTGCAGTTGAAATCCGTTAATGTGATTATTTTGGATTATAGCCTGACACAAAGTTTCTAGGTAAACACAAAACAAGAGTGGGCTGAGTGGACAACCCTGGCGAACGGAGCGCTTCACATTAATGGGGGCCCCCAATGTCTGATTAATTATAAGTCTCGTACAGCAGCTCCGGTACGCCATGGTCACCCCCTCAGTGATTATGCGGCCAAAATTGACATGTTTCAGGATGGTAAGCAAGATCTCATGCGAAACGCAATCAAACGCTTTCTCCAAGTCCAGCTGGAGGATCGCCACTGCATCGTACATGGCGTCACAACACTCTAGCACGCACTTTATCTTATGAATGTTGGTCAAAATCGTTCTTCCGCGGATGCCGCACGTCTGGTGCGGGCCGACTATATCCTTGATAACTGACTGAACCCGACGTGCCAGTACCTTCATCAATATTTTGTAGTCGCAGTTAGTCAGCGCTATGGGTCTGTAAGAGGAAAGTTGCTTGAGCTTTTCGGTCTCTTCTGTTTTCGGAATTAGTACTGTATGGGGCTGGCCAAAGGATGGTGGAAGCATTTTCAGTTCATATGCTTCATTGAAAACTGCGGTTAGACTAGGAGCTAGGTGGTCCTTGAAAGTTTTGTACCAAACTGCACAAAGACCGTCTGGTCCTGGCTCGGCCACCTCGCCCGCACATAACGCACCGCTCGTAAGCAGTCAGTCAATCGTACATCTGCGACAAGAGCTAAGCATAATTTCAGGAAAAAAAGCACAAAAAGACCGACGAGAGTGGGATTCGAACACACGCGGGCAGAGCCCAATGGATTAGCAGTCCATCGCCTTAACCACTCGGCCACCTCGCCCGCACATTACGCTCCGCTCGTAAGCAGTCAGTCAATCGTACATCTGCGACAAGAGCTAAGCATATTTTCAGGAAAAAAAGCACAAAAAGGCCGACGAGGGTGGGATTCGAACACACGCGGGCAGAGCCCAATGGATTAGCAGTCCATCGCCTTAACCACTCGGCCACCTCGCCCGCACATAACGCACCGCTCGTAAGCAGTCAGTCAATCGTACATCTGCGACAAGAGCTAAGCATATTTTCAGGAAAAAAAGCCCAAAAAAACCGACGAGGGTGGGATTCGAACACACGCGGGCAGAGCCCAATGGATTAGCAGTCCATCGCCTTAACCACTCGGCCACCTCGCCCGCACATAACGCACCGCTCGTAAGCAGTCAGTCAATCGTACATCTGCGACAAGAGCTAAGCATATTTTCAGGAAAAAAAGCACAAAAAAAACCGACGAGGGTGGGATTCGAACACACGCGGGCAGAGCCCAATGGATTAGCAGTCCATCGCCTTAACCACTCGGCCACCTCGCCCGCACATAACGCACCGCTCGTAAGCAGTCAGTCAATCGTACATCGGCGACAAGAGCTAAGCATATTTTCAGGAAAAAAGCGCAAAAAAAAAACCGACGAGGGTGGGATTCGAACACACGCGGGCAGAGCCCAATGGATTAGCAGTCCATCGCCTTAACCACTCGGCCACCTCGCCAGCACATAACGCACCGCTCGTAAGCAGTCAGTCAATCGTACATCGGCGACAAGAGCTAAGCATATTTTCAGGAAAAAAAGCACAAAAAAAACCGACGAGGGTGGGATTCGAACACACGCGGGCAGAGCCCAATGGATTAGCAGTCCATCGCCTTAACCACTCGGCCACCTCGCCCGCACATAACGCACCGCTCGTAAGCAGTCAGTCAATCGTACATCTGCGACAAGAGCTAAGCATATTTTCAGGAAAAAAAGCACAAAAAAAACCGACGAGGGTGGGATTCGAACACACGCGGGCAGAGCCCAATGGATTAGCAGTCCATCGCCTTAACCACTCGGCCACCTCGCCCGCACATAACGCACCGCTCGTAAGCAGTCAGTCAATCGTACATCGGCGACAAGAGCTAAGCATATTTTCAGGAAAAAAAGCACAAAAAAAAAAACCGACGAGGGTGGGATTCGAACACACGCGGGCAGAGCCCAATGGATTAGCAGTCCATCGCCTTAACCACTCGGCCACCTCGCCCGCACATAACGCACCGCTCGTAAGCAGTCAGTCAATCGTACATCTGCGACAAGAGCTAAGCATATTTTCAGGAAAAAAAAGCACAAAAAAAAACCGACGAGGGTGGGATTCGAACACACGCGGGCAGAGCCCAATGGATTAGCAGTCCATCGCCTTAACCACTCGGCCACCTCGCCCACACATAACGCACCGCTCGTAAGCAGTCAGTCAATCGTAATCGGCGACAAGAGCTAAGCATATTTTCAGGAAAAAAAGCACAAAAAAACCGACGAGGGTGGGATTCGAACACACGCGGGCAGAGCCCAATGGATTAGCAGTCCATCGCCTTAACCACTCGGCCACCTCGCCCGCACATAACGCACCGCTCGTAAGCAGTCAGTCAATCGTACAGTCTGCGACAAGAGCTAAGCATATTTTCAGGAAAAAAAGCACAAAAAAACCGACGAGGGTGGGATTCGAACACACGCGGGCAGAGCCCAATGGATTAGCAGTCCATCGCCTTAACCACTCGGCCACCTCGCCCGCACATAACGCACCGCTCGTAAGCAGTCAGTCAATCGTACATCTGCGACAAGAGCTAAGCATATTTTCAGGAAAAAAAGCACAAAAAAAACCGACGAGGGTGGGATTCGAACACACGCGGGCAGAGCCCAATGGATTAGCAGTCCATCGCCTTAACCACTCGGCCACCTCGCCCACACATAACGCACCGCTCGTAAGCAGTCAGTCAATCGTACATCGGCGACAAGAGCTAAGCATATTTTCAGGAAAAAAAGCACAAAAAAAACCGACGAGGGTGGGATTCGAACACACGCGGGCAGAGCCCAATGGATTAGCAGTCCATCGCCTTAACCACTCGGCCACCTCGCCCACACATAACGCACCGCTCGTAAGCAGTCAGTCAATCGTACATCGGCGACAAGAGCTAAGCATATTTTCAGGAAAAAAAGCACAAAAAAAACCGACGAGGGTGGGATTCGAACACACGCGGGCAGAGCCCAATGGATTAGCAGTCCATCGCCTTAACCACTCGGCCACCTCGCCCGCACATAACGCACCGCTCGTAAGCAGTCAGTCAATCGTACATCGGCGACAAGAGCTAAGCATATTTTCAGGAAAAAAAGCACAAAAAAAAACCGACGAGGGTGGGATTCGAACACACGCGGGCAGAGCCCAATGGATTAGCAGTCCATCGCCTTAACCACTCGGCCACCTCGCCCACACATAACGCACCGCTCGTAAGCAGTCAGTCAATCGTACATCGGCGACAAGAGCTAAGCATATTTTCAGGAAAAAAAGCACAAAAAAAACCGACGAGGGTGGGATTCGAACACACGCGGGCAGAGCCCAATGGATTAGCAGTCCATCGCCTTAACCACTCGGCCACCTCGCCCTTTTTTTTTTTTCTTTATTACCGGTAAGCAGCGGTACATAAGAATACCAACATAACTAAGATATGTACAAACACAGATGGACTTCTCATCTGTTAAGTATAAATAATAAGCACATGCAGCCTGTCATATTGTAACAGGCTTTGTTCAGAATTCCTTAAGATTGGCCAGGGGTTCCATCCTGGCCATCCAAGGTGGGGGACACTCTTGTGTTGCAACCACATCAAGAAAACGTCTTATTTGTTCCCGAAAATACACACGGGCTGGTCTTCTATCGGGATCGCAATAGAAGCCTGCCATGCGGGAGCGCCATATACAGTAGAGGCCAGTCAGCATAATCTGATCAAACGGTGTTCCGTCATCGTCGTCTATCGGCAAAAATCTGATGCCATGTGGGTCAAGAGGAAATTCTTTCTTTATTGTACGCTGTAAAACATCCCATAAGTATACTCCTTCCCAGCAGTGTAAAATAACATGGTCTATGGTTTCAGGTTGTTTGCAAATTATACACTGTGAGCCCCAGGGCATGTAAAAGCCTCTTTCTTCTAGGAACGTTGCAACTGAAAGTGTACCTGTGTGTAGTTTGAAAAAGAAACTTTTCATACCTGGCGGTACCTGCATTCGTTTGACGCGTTTAAAAACATTCTGGCCTGGGCCTTGACTGTATATGGTTCTGTACAGAGGCGGGGGAAAAAGGCTGTCCATTATATCATTGCGCAGCTTTTTCCTTGAGACATTAAACAAATATTCTTTCGAATACCGTACAGCAAGGAAACGAACACTGAATACAATTTCCCTGTAAAAACCAAACACTGCTGCTGGCACACCTTGGGAGCATACAATCAACTCTGGCAACAAGTGCGCGAGTCTAACTCTACAGACTGTTTGCAAAAAAGGATCATCGTTGTTCCGAAAGAAAATAAAACGTCCAACAAGTTGCCTAACAAACAGGTGGGCCAGCCCTAATCCTCCATCTTTCACCCGTCTGAACAAATTATTGCGACAACATCTCTCCCATCCGGAACCCCACACAAACACGGCAAAAACTCTGTGGAATTTCTGCACATTGACCCTGTTACAGAAAATGAATTGCATGACATACCATAGCTTAGCGACGAAAAACAAGTTGCATACAGTAGCCCTGGCAAATACTGAAAGGTATTTGGCCTTCCACGCCTCAGCCTTCTCTTTAGCACTTTTAAGCTGGTCCTGCCAGTACTCGTCACTCTGTTTGTAAGCTTCGAGTGGTGCGCCTAAGTACCTTACTGGCGTTGTTGACCACTTGACATTCGCATATAAAGCAGGAGCCTCAGGCCACTCTCCATGCCAAATACCGAGGCACTTGCTCCAGTTTACTCTACTACCTGTGATTTCACCGAAGTTTTTCACAACATTTATCGTCTGTAAAATGACTCTCCTTGTCTTTGCAACGCACGGCTACGTCGTCAGCATAGGCCAGGAGTTTGACTTCTGACGCTTGCATCGTAAACCCATGATACATTTGTTCTCAATGACTGCCAAACACAAACTCTCCAGATAAATACAGAACAAAAGTGGGCTGGCTGGGCAGCCTTGACGCACGGAACGTTGAATGCTGATGGGGGCCCCCAATGTCTTGTTAATTATAAGCTTAGTAGTGCCGTTCCGGTACGCCATGGCTACCCCGTCAGTAATTATGGACCCGACATTTATATGCTTAAGAATGGCAAATAAAATACTGTGAGCAACACAGTCAAAAGCTTTCTCCAAGTCAAGTTGAAGAATCGCAACTCGTGCCCTTAAGGCGTCACAACATTCCAAAATCGATCTCATTATGTGTACGTTCGTGTTAATGCTTCGTCCTTTGATTCCGCATGTTTGGTGCCGACCTACTATGGTTTCCATTACTGTTTGTAACCTGTCTGCGATTATCTTCATGAATATTTTGTAATCACTGTTGGTAAGTGATATTGGTCTGTACGATGTTACATGTTTCAGTTTCGCAGGCTGGTCAGTCTTAGGGATTAGTACAGTGTGCGCTTGCCCGAAAGAAAGTGGCAATGCGTTTACTTCATACGCTTCGTTAAACACGTCAGCGAGTAGAGGCGATAGATCTGATTTAAACAGTTTATAAAAATCGGCACAAAGGCCATCCGGACCGGGTGATTTTCCGGCTTTTAAATCTTCAATTGCTTGTTCAACTTCACGAGTTGATATCGGTGCCTCGAGCCTGTTCTTCGTCTCGTCGCTGAGTTGCGGCATACGCCCCAAAAACGCAGCTCTAAAGGCCTCTAGGTCAACAGTTCTCGATGCAAAAAGTTCTTGGAAGTGCTTGAAAAACGCTTGTGCTATCTCCTCACCGTCAGTTATTTCATTACTATCTACTTGAATAGTATCTATGTGATTGCGCCGCGCATGCGTTTTCTCCAGACCTAGCGCGCGTTTAGTTGGCGTTTCATCTGCTGTCAATGCCTCTGCCCTTGCGCGTATAATCGCTCCTCGATATCGCTCTTCATCGCATAGCTCCAATTTCGCTTTGATGCTGCGTAAATCGTCCTTGTATGCGCCCGGCTGGCTGCACTCTAAGGCCGTTAATTTTTCCAACACTGCCCTTAGTTCTTTCTCTTTAGCTCTTTCTTCGTACTTTATTTTACAGGATCGGTCGATGGCGGTTAACTTAATTCGTTGTTTAAAAATTTCCCATTTTTCGGTGATTTGCGCCACTTTGTTGTTTTCTACTTCCTTCAAGTGTTCTTGTACGTTGCATAGAAAAAGCTCGTCCTTCAACAATTTGGAATTCATTTTCCACATTTCCCACGTGAAAGTGTTGCCCTTTCCTTTGCGTCCAACACATGTCTTGACCAAACAGTGGTCGGTGAATGAAATAGGTATGACATCGTAGCTGCGACATATGGGTATAACATCTAGTGTCACGTATATCCTGTCAAGACGAGCATGACTATTGCCTTGGAAGTGCGTGTATTGAACCTGGCGTGTTCCGACTAGGCAATCAGCCACGTCGTCCAAGTCACACTCGCCTAATAGTTCACTGAGGACATGACTGCTTTTATCATTTCTTCTCTTGCCTGTTCTATCTCGATCGCTGAGTACACAATTAAAATCTCCCATAATAATGACTTTTCTATGCGCGCATATGTGTGCCTTTAACGCGGAAAAAAACATCTTGCGTTCATCGCATATATTGGGTGCATATATACATATCACCCGCCAAGAATCATTACCAACAGCAAAGTCGCAGTACACTAGTCTGCCAGAAGGACACGAAAAATAATTTTCGATCAATAGCCCGGGCAGCTTCTTAATAAATAAAATAACACCTGCCGACGCTCCTTTGGCATGGCTCACTACCGCGTAATACGAAGGCATAAACCTTAGCACCATGCCTCGGGTCTCTTCCTCCCCTTCGACTTTTGTCTCCTGCACGGCTAGAACGTCGAGGTCTTGGTCCACCATCATCCGGTACACTTGGCTTTGTTTACGCTTGGCGGCCAGACCTCTCACGTTTAGCGTGCCCAAGCTAAGCGTCGGGTTGGATGCCATTGCTACTACGGGAAAGAGAGAAAGGCCCGAGGCATCGTGCTCACCGCAACGTCTAGCCAGCGGCTAGACGCCCCCGGGACCGTCCGGTGGTCTGGCATGGTCCGTAGTCGGTGGTGGCTTGTCGCCCTCCTTCCTGTCCCGAGAGATGTTTGGACAGGGCTTGAAGCTGCTCCTTCTTATCATAGTTGACTTTGCAGGCGGCCCGTCGGCGTGATTCTTAGGAGTTGCTTTGCCGTCGGTGACGTCAAGCGGCCTTTTGAAGGCAGCGTTGCCGCTCACTTCCATAGCGTCGCTGTCTTGGGCCGAATCCCCACCTCCTGCGACGAACGTGGCGTCATCAGATACAAGGCGGTTTTCGCTGCCTTTCTCCAGTTCTTCTGAAGAACCTGATGACTCTTCTTTCTTTTCGGGGGTAACAAGGACGCCTTTCGTCTCTCCCTCTGTTTTTGTTGTCGCCTCCGCGTTGTTGGCGCTCACCTGGTCACCCGCCCCTTTGGCGGCGTCCTCGGCTTCAGCAGCATCCATTCTCATCTCTGCGGCGATTTCGCTTGCTGGTGGCCCCACGGCTGTGGCGTACGTGCGTACGCACTGATCTTCAGTATGGCCAAAGTTACGGCATCGCGAGCATCGCGGCACTTTGCACTCGCGACGGACATGCCTTACACCCTTGCACCGTAGGCACTGCATTGGCCGTCCAGGCACCACGACAAGGGCCAGTTCACCTGCTACTCGGATTTGGTGCGGAAGGTCGTCAACTTTCATTCCGCTCTTCAGTTTCAGAAGAACAGTTCGAGACGTGGAATCCTTATCTCCGACGCCTTTGACGCGCCATCGTTCTCGCGTCACTTCAATGACCTTGCCAAAGGCTGCCAGCGCTGTCTTTACGTCTTCGTCCTCCACCCAGTACAGCAACCAATGAAGGCGAAGGCGTACCTGTTGGTCTTGAGGGTCGACGACTACGCAGCGACGCCCTTTCACGTTGAGTTCTTTCAATGCTAGCAGTTTCTTCGCCGCCTCGTCGTTCGAGAAGGTGACCGCCCAAACATGATTGATCTGGTAGGCACCAAGGGCCACGACTTCCGGTAGCAATCCAGTCGGGACGAGCACGTCTCGGAAGTCTTCGACCCTGTAGGGCCTTGCTCGCACGTCGCCATGCAAAAACACGGTGTTCTTTACAACAGGTCCCTTGGGCAGAGGTGGCAAAATAAACTGGTAGCTCACTTCCTCGTTCTCGATAAGCCTGTTACCGCGGCTGGTAGCCGCAAAAGCTGCTCCATCGGAGCCCATGATTCACACGTCCGCACAGCTCGGCTGCCGGAAGCAGAATCACTCGGCCACCTCGCCCGCACATAACGCACCGCTCGTAAGCAGTCAGTCAATCGTACATCTGCGACAAGAGCTAAGCATATTTTCAGGAAAAAAAGCACAAAAAAACCGACGAGGGTGGGATTCGAACACACGCGGGCAGAGCCCAATGGATTAGCAGTCCATCGCCTTAACCACTCGGCCACCTCGCCCGCACATAACGCACCGCTCGTAAGCAGTCAGTCAATCGTACATCTGCGACAAGAGCTAAGCATATTTTCAGGAAAAAAAGCACAAAAAGACCGACGAGGGTGGGATTCGAACACACGCGGGCAGAGCCCAATGGATTAGCAGTCCATCGCCTTAACCACTCGGCCACCTCGCCCGCACATTACGCTCCGCTCGTAAGCAGTCAGTCAATCGTACATCTGCGACAAGAGCTAAGCATATTTTCAGGAAAAAAAGCACAAAAAAGCCGACGAGGGTGGGATTCGAACACACACGGGCAGAGCCCAATGGATTAGCAGTCCATCGCCTTAACCACTCGGCCACCTCGCCCGCACATAACGCACCGCTCGTAAGCAGTCAGTCAATCGTACATCTGCGACAAGAGCTAAGCATATTTTCAGGAAAAAAAGCACAAAAAAAAAAACCGACGAGGGTGGATTCGAACACACGCGGGCAGAGCCCAATGGATTAGCAGTCCATCGCCTTAACCACTCGGCCACCTCGCCCGCACATAACGCACCGCTCGTAAGCAGTCAGTCAATCGTACATCGGCGACAAGAGCTAAGCATATTTTCAGGAAAAAAAGCACAAAAAAAAAACCGACGAGGGTGGGATTCGAACACACGCGGGCAGAGCCCAATGGATTAGCAGTCCATCGCCTTAACCACTCGGCCACCTCGCCCGCACATAACGCACCGCTCGTAAGCAGTCAGTCAATCGTACATCGGCGACAAGAGCTAAGCATATTTTCAGGAAAAAAAGCACAAAAAGACCGACGAGGGTGGGATTCGAACACACGCGGGCAGAGCCCAATGGATTAGCAGTCCATCGCCTTAACCACTCGGCCACCTCGCCCGCACATAACGCACCGCTCGTAAGCAGTCAGTCAATCGTACATCGGCGACAAGAGCTAAGCATATTTTCAGGAAAAAAAGCACAAAAATACCGACGAGGGTGGGATTCGAACACACGCGGGCAGAGCCCAATGGATTAGCAGTCCATCGCCTTAACCACTCGGCCACCTCGCCCGCACATAACGCACCGCTCGTAAGCAGTCAGTCAATCGTACATCGGCGACAAGAGCTAAGCATATTTTCAGGAAAAAAAGCACAAAAAAGCCGACGAGGGTGGGATTCGAACACACGCGGGCAGAGCCCAATGGATTAGCAGTCCATCGCCTTAACCACTCGGCCACCTCGCCCGCACATAACGCACCGCTCGTAAGCAGTCAGTCAATCGTACATCGGCGACAAGAGCTAAGCATATTTTCAGGAAAAAAAGCACAAAAAAACCGACGAGGGTGGGATTCGAACACACGCGGGCAGAGCCCAATGGATTAGCAGTCCATCGCCTTAACCACTCGGCCACCTCGCCCGCACATAACGCACCGCTCGTAAGCAGTCAGTCAATCGTACATCGGCGACAAGAGCTAAGCATATTTTCAGGAAAAAAAGCACAAAAAAACCGACGAGGGTGGGATTCGAACACACGCGGGCAGAGCCCAATGGATTAGCAGTCCATCGCCTTAACCACTCGGCCACCTCGCCCGCACATAACGCACCGCTCGTAAGCAGTCAGTCAATCGTACATCGGCGACAAGAGCTAAGCATATTTTCAGGAAAAAAAGCACAAAAAAGCCGACGAGGGTGGGATTCGAACACACGCGGGCAGAGCCCAATGGATTAGCAGTCCATCGCCTTAACCACTCGGCCACCTCGCCCGCACATAACGCACCGCTCGTAAGCAGTCAGTCAATCGTACATCTGCGACAAGAGCTAAGCATATTTTCAGGAAAAAAAGCACAAAAAAACCGACGAGGGTGGGATTCGAACACACGCGGGCAGAGCCCAATGGATTAGCAGTCCATCGCCTTAACCACTCGGCCACCTCGCCCGCACATAACGCACCGCTCGTAAGCAGTCAGTCAATCGTACATCTGCGACAAGAGCTAAGCATATTTTCAGGAAAAAAAGCACAAAAAAACCGACGAGGGTGGGATTCGAACACACGCGGGCAGAGCCCAATGGATTAGCAGTCCATCGCCTTAACCACTCGGCCACCTCGCCCGCACATAACGCACCGCTCGTAAGCAGTCAGTCAATCGTACATCTGCGACAAGAGCTAAGCATATTTTCAGGAAAAAAAGCACAAAAAGAAACCGACGAGGGTGGGATTCGAACACACGCGGGCAGAGCCCAATGGATTAGCATCCATCGCCTTAACCACTCGGCCACCTCGCCCGCACATAACGCACCGCTCGTAAGCAGTCAGTCAATCGTACATCTGCGACAAGAGCTAAGCATATTTTCAGGAAAAAAAAGCACAAAAAAAAACCGACGAGGGTGGGATTCGAACACACGCGGGCAGAGCCCAATGGATTAGCAGTCCATCGCCTTAACCACTCGGCCACCTCGCCCGCACATAACGCACCGCTCGTAAGCAGTCAGTCAATCGTACATCGGCGACAAGAGCTAAGCATATTTTCAGGAAAAAAAGCACAAAAAAGAAACCGACGAGGGTGGGATTCGAACACACGCGGGCAGAGCCCAATGGATTAGCAGTCCATCGCCTTAACCACTCGGCCACCTCGCCCGCACATAACGCACCGCTCGTAAGCAGTCAGTCAATCGTACATCGGCGACAAGAGCTAAGCATATTTTCAGGAAAAAAAGCACAAAAAAAAACCGACGAGGGTGGGATTCGAACACACGCGGGCAGAGCCCAATGGATTAGCAGTCCATCGCCTTAACCACTCGGCCACCTCGCCCGCACATAACGCACCGCTCGTAAGCAGTCAGTCAATCGTACATCGGCGACAAGAGCTAAGCATATTTTCAGGAAAAAAAGCACAAAAAAGAAACCGACGAGGGTGGGATTCGAACACACGCGGGCAGAGCCCAATGGATTAGCAGTCCATCGCCTTAACCACTCGGCCACCTCGCCCGCACATAACGCACCGCTCGTAAGCAGTCAGTCAATCGTACATCGGCGACAAGAGCTAAGCATATTTTCAGGAAAAAAAGCACAAAAAAGAAACCGACGAGGGTGGGATTCGAACACACGCGGGCAGAGCCCAATGGATTAGCAGTCCATCGCCTTAACCACTCGGCCACCTCGCCCGCACATAACGCACCGCTCGTAAGCAGTCAGTCAATCGTACATCGGCGACAAGAGCTAAGCATATTTTCAGGAAAAAAAGCACAAAAAAAAACCGACGAGGGTGGGATTCGAACACACGCGGGCAGAGCCCAATGGATTAGCAGTCCATCGCCTTAACCACTCGGCCACCTCGCCCGCACATAACGCACCGCTCGTAAGCAGTCAGTCAATCGTACATCGGCGACAAGAGCTAAGCATATTTTCAGGAAAAAAAGCACAAAAAAAAACCGACGAGGGTGGGATTCGAACACACGCGGGCAGAGCCCAATGGATTAGCAGTCCATCGCCTCAACCACTCGGCCACCTCGCCCTTTTTTTTTCTTTATTGCCTTGCAATTGAAGTGTCATGCTGAATACATTGTTAAAAAAGGAGAGTCAGCTTAGCTTATGCTGACTCGGTTGCATTAAAATCGTTTCAATTTCACCAACTCATCGAACAGTGGCAACCAGTCCGGTGGTTCTTTGTGCGCTTTGTAGACTTCACGCATGTAGGCGACACTTTCGATAAAGTTTTCTCGAACAGAATGGACATCCACATCAGCATGGCGTACAGACATTCTTGTGCACCATATACTATGGAGGCTTATTAGCATAATAAGGTCATATGGAACATTATTAGTTTCTGTGTCTAAGTACCTGATACCACGTGGAGTTATTGGTAATTCTTTCTTTAAGGTTCGTTGTAAAATGTCCCAATGAAAAAAGGGGTCCCAACAATCAATGAAGACATGGTCGACAGTCTCTGGTTTCTTACACAGTAAGCAATTGGTAGTCCAAGGCACAAATAAACCCTTGTCTGCCAGCCAAGTCTTCACGGGCAGGGTATTTGTGTGGAGTTTAAAGAAGAATGATTTTACTGATGGTTTCACAGGCATTCTTTTGACTCTTTTTAGAACATCATCTCCTGAGCCTCCAGAGTATGCTATCCTGTACAATGGAACTGGCATTAATAAGTCTAACATATCGTGATACAATTCCTTTCCTTTAACTGAACTTAAGTATTCTAGCGAGAAACGAACACTCAGCATACGGAGGGATGACACTACTTCCCGAAGGAAGCCTTTCACTGGACGGGATTCAGCATACGAACACGAAACAAGAAAGTCAGGTAAAAGATTACTTAATCGCACTTGTATCATGGTGCGCAAAAAAGGATCACTCTGGTTTCGCAAGAACATAAAACGCGATACAATCTGTCGTACAAATAGATGTGACAGTCCGAGACCACCACTGCGAACCGATCTAAACAGATTAGTGCGGCTGCAGCGTTCCCAAGTTGAGTTCCAAATGAACACGGCAAACACTCTATGCAGCTTCTGTACATTCACTCTCGACATGAATAGCGCTTGTAATATGTACCAAATTTTAGCAACCAGGAAAATGTTAAATTATGGGGTTTTACGTGCCAAAACCAGTTCTGATTATGAGGCACGCCGTAGTGGGGGACTCCGGAAATTTTGACCACCTGGGGTTCTTTAACGTGCACCTAAATCTAAGTACACGGGTGTTTTCGCATTTCGCCCCCATCGAAATGCGGCCGCCGTGGCCGGGATTCGATCCCGCGACCTCGTGCTCAGCAGCCCAACACCATAGCCACTGAGCAACCACGGCGGGTTACCAGGAAAATGTTACACACGGTGGAGCGCGCGAACATTGATAGGTTACGTCCTCTCCACGCAAGCGCTTTTTCCTTCACCATCTGTGTTTCTTGTTCGCAGAACGTAGTACTGTCGTTATATGTTCGAGTGGCACCCCTAGATATTTTGCAGGCATGGTCACCCACTGGATGTTTGCGAAAGTGCATGGTGGGCTTTTCCACGCGCCATGCCAAAACCCGATGCACTTGTCCCAGTTAATAGCACTTCCTCTTTTTTCGCAGTAAGACTTCGCTACAGTTACCACTTCGCTGATACTGTCATAGTCATCACAAAACACTGCTAGATCGTCTGCGTAAGATAGTACTTTCACCTCGCTTTGCTGTAATTTGAAACCTCGTATTTTCTCGTTTTCTCTAACGGCTAGGCAAAAGGGTTCCAGGTATATCGCGAATAGCAATGACGAGATTGGACACCCTTGTTTCAGAGACGAACAGACATTGACACTTCTTGTGAGAGACTTGTTGATAATCAACCGTGTGCTGCATTCTTTGTAGACCATTTTTAAGCCATCTATAATCATGGATCCAAGGTTCGTGTATTCTAAAATCTCGAAGAGAATATCATGAGACACACGGTCGGATGCCTTCTGCAGGTCTAGCTGCAACATTGCAACTCGACCCTCGAAAGCATCGACGCATTCTAGAACGCTCCTAGCGATGTGTACGTTGGTGGTTATTGTGCGCCTTTTAATCCCACACGTTTGGTGGGCTCCAACTAAATGTTTGATTACGCTCTGTAACCTTCTTGCTAATATTTTCATAAATATTTTATAGTCAGTGTTCGCGAGGCTAATGGGACGGTACGATGCAACGTACAGTCAACCACAAAAGTTTGCGGACCACGCGAGCGCGTGGCCAAGAGCCTCTTCGCGACACTTCCGCTACGTCACCAGCGATCGACAGCAGCGCTACGTTGAAGACGCATCCCTCCTTAAATCTATGGCCTGTCTATTTTCGCACTGTGCGCAAATATTTTCTACCTATCTCTTTCAACGTGACGCGCTCTTTGTTAGCCAGGGCTACTTGCTTATATTTTGAGAGCAGAATATCAGTACAACTAATCAGACAGCGTATTCTTCGGCTGTTATCAGTTCTATTTTCGCGTAGCCACGCTGTTTTTTTTTTTCGTGAGTGCGTGAGTGAGCGGTAAGGCAGCCATGGGACACAGATGCTTAGTCAGTAGGCAGAATTTTTCCGTTCCTCCCCCATCGCGAAGTGACAGTAGCGGCCGGGATTTGATCGCCTGCGCCCAGGTTTTGCTGCCCAAAGCCCGAACCACCGCGCTGCTATAGTGGTTACATTTAGAAAAATAAGAAATAATCGGGTGCGATGACTCTTTTTATAACCCTTTGCGACACGGCGTCCTCGTTTGGGGACTCGAACTTCGGAGGCGCGTCCCACGCCACGTGTTTCTTCAAATGACCTAAAACTCAGTGTGCACATTCGTGTCCGCTTCCTGATGGGACAACTAGCGGTCAGTTAACTTCTTGTCCTGCGTATTGCTGCAGATGATCACTTTGCTGGAGACACTACCATGTTAGACAATCGTTCGACGTGCCGCGTTCCAAGACCAACGTCAAGAGTATTTTTTTTCTCCGGTCGACACGAATACAACCGAAAAAGCAAGTGTGCATGCGTTTTGGGCCTAATAGTTGATTCTTTTTATGCAAGCATTGAAGCTGACGGATTTCAGAATAATTAGATGAGTTATACGCTAATTAATTTTTTTTACTGAAACTCGCACAAAACCGCACATTGCTTCGTCTTCTTTCTTGGAATGTAATAGTGAGCGTCTTGAAATGATGCCATGCGCATTTGACGCATTTGCAGACAGTGCATCATAATTCGTGTCTGAAGGGGATGAATTTATTCACAAGACATTTACAGAAGTGTCATGAAACATAGGTCTCTCAATGATCTAGTAGGAAGTGAAATGTCCGCCGTTTTCTAGCACCTTATTGATGCGTGTGGGCATCGACTCGTACAAAGATTCAGTAATCTCCGGTCGACCGCGCAGGCTTTCCCATTCTTGTGCGATCGCTTGCCACAGCGTATCGGCCGTGCGGCCGCGGTTGGCTCGTGTGGACAACCGTTTCTTCAACATGCCCCAGACATTTTCTATGGGATTCAAGTCGGCGCCACATGGAGGCCACTCAAGCTGGCAAACAGCATGTTCTTCTAGCAATGACTGGACGATACGTGCTTTATGGATCGGGCTGCGGTCGTGTTGAAAAAAATAGCAGCCGTCGCTGAAGGGACCGTCCAGCGCATACGGAACGAGGTGTCTAGTGATGACGTCGCAGTACCGTGACGCAGTGAAGGGCCCTTCCAGACGCACAAGGGGACCAAGGCCATCTTTGCTGATTGCTCCCCACACGCTCACGGAACACCGTCCACTGGATAGAACACTCTGTGTGTAATTAGGCAGATATCTGCAAGAAATAGCATACAATTGGGTTCCAGCGGCGCGTCTAAAAATGTTGTGATTCCTCTTGCGTATGAACTTTATAATGCTGTTATAGAGTTGCAATAGAAAACGTGCAAACATCATTAGATAGTACTGAAAGACCCACTGGCAGCTTTTAATTAGCTTCAGAGTAAGTAGTACTATGAAACAATCGTTAATGTTTTCAACATAATACCACTACAGAAAAATCTCGTAATGTCCAAAAGCTCATTTTACGTGAAACATGTTTTGATGCAGAATTAGCTTCGTCAATTAACTGCCAATACACTGTAAACACACCTGCAGTTTAGTGGACGCCAAACCCGCTTCCGTTGGTCCCAGCGCGTGGAAAAAGTTGACTCGTCGCTAAAGATGACATCGCCCCATTTCTCTGTTGTCCAATCTTTCATTGCTGTAGCGAACATGAGTCGTTCTTGTAGCTGGCTGTCTGAGAGGCAGGGCTTCTGTGCTGCTACGAAAGACTGCAGGCCAAGCTCACTCAGCCTTCTTCTTACAGTCTCAGACGATACCGTGAGCGAGAGCGCTTCTCGGATATCCTCTGCACTTTGAAAAGGATCAGCCACGATGGCGGCCGTAATCAGGCGGTCCTCTTCCTCAGTCGTGGCCCTTGGACGCCCACTGCGCTCCATATCTGTGAATCTGTCATCGTCGCGGAAAGCTTGAATAATCCTATTCACGGCAGTCCGGCTCCTGTTGGTTCGGCGGCAGATTTCGCGCTGAGGTATTCCCTCTATAAATAAACGCACAATGTGCCTTCTTTCGTCAAGTGGAACACGCAGCGGCATCTTTCCAAATAGGCAATCACCACGTGGCCTGAAGCAAGTCTACTACGTTTTCAGCGACTGATGCGAAGATGCGCCTATGTGTGAAAGAAAATTTTCTATGCATCCGCTTTTTCTTTATTTTTGATGACAGTGAAACACCTTCCTACCCTTTCTCTCAAGACGCAGAAGCAGCAACACTCATTGGACCAAGATGCTGCCAACCAAAGTGTGCCAGTAAACGTCGCGTAAAAAAATCGTCGCAGCGCTTCGTGAAACTTATCTACCCACTGGCACACCAGTCGACAAAGGTTGCAGTGAGTGCTCCGATACTGCTATCAAGCCAGATATGTGGCGGTCTTATCGCAGACAGCGCTCTGCGTCAACACAACGAACTAACAATGTCATGCACGGGAATAAAAAATTAACAGGCAGGCGAGTACCAAGAGGGCTCATATCCGGGAGAGCGCCCCTGTCGCCGCTAGGTGGCGTACCGCTAGGTGGCGCGGATAGGCAGTCTGGCACGCGCTCGCGTGGTCCGCAAACTTTTGTGGTTGACTGTACAAGCGCTTTACTGGATCATCAGATTTGGGGATCAGGACCATCTGAGTTGTTCGGACTGACGGGGGTATACGGTTGTTTTCATATGACAGCGCTAAAAATTGCTTCATAATCGGAGCTATTTCTGCCTTAAATGCTTTGTAGAAGGCAGCGCTTAAGCCGTCCGACCCAGGCGCCTTTCCTGAGCCTAGTTCTTCTATAGCTGCTTCAACTTCACTCACACTTATAGGGGCTTCGAGGTCTTTTTTAACGCTTTCTTCCAACTGTGGCATTAAGTGCAAGAACTGGACTATGAAACCACCCAGATCAGTTTTTCTTTTGCTAAACAGGTCATCATAATGTTCAACAAATGCTTGTTCAATGATCGTGATGTCACTCATGACTTCATCTTTGTAGCATATCTGATTGATATCACTGCGGCGAGCGTAAGCTTTCTCGTCGCTAAGCGCGCGTTTATTCGGTGTTTCCCCTTGCCACAGTTTTTCTGCACGGGATCTTATCATGGCTCCGCGATACTTTTCGGTGTCGATTGTTTCTAACTGGCTTTTTACTTGCTTTATTTCCTTCATGACATGGCCAGGTTCTGTGCTTTCTACTTTAAGTAGGAAATCGAGTTTGCTCCTTAGGGCCTTTTCCTTCTGTTTTTCTTCTTGTTTCAGCTTAGTAGCTCTTTCTATAGCACCTAGCTTGACTTCATTTTTAAAATCTTCCCACATGCCTACTACATGTTTCTGATCGGCTGCAATCAATCGTCCAAGTTTTCCCTTAACATCATTTACGAAACTGTCATCATTGAGTAATTTATCGTTAAATTTCCACAAGTCCCACGAGAAATTTGTTTTTCGTTCTTTTGTTCCTATTGTGAAGGCAACCAAACTGTGGTCGCTAAAAGAGACTTGCTTGTTCACATAGGCTTTACATAATGGTACTAGTTCCAGTGATACATACGCTCTATCCAACCTAGCGTGACTTAGTCCTTGGAAATGTGTAAACCGCGGAACGCTGTAATCGTACAACACATAGCCGACGTCTTCCAGGTTGTATTCGCTAACAAGTTTGCTCAATAGCAATGCACTGTGGTCATTCACAGGCAAATTTTTCACACGATCCTCTGGAAAACAAACTCAGTTGAAATCACCTAGTAAAAGCAGAAGCCTATCGGTTTTTAAATAAACCTCAACTCGCTCAAAAAAGGACTCCCTCTCGTGCTGTCTATTAGGTGCGTAAATACAAACAGCTCGCCAGGAAATTTCACTGAGCATAAAATCGACAACGATCAGGCGTCCTGTTTCACACACTGTCATTGCTTCCACAGATGCGTTTAAGCTGTTGCGCAAAAAAATAGCACAACCCCCCGATGTGCCGGCCGCATGACAAACGCATACACTGTAACGCGGAACGAAAGGTTGCACCATGCGATCCGTTTGCTCTTGACTCGATATCTAGGTCTCCTGTACTGCAATTATATCGAGATCATTTTCCAGAAACATACGACTAAGTTGGTATTGCCGTCGCCTTGCGCTTAGTCCTCGGACGTTAAGCGTGGCAACACGAATCGCTGTGTTAAGTTTAGCTGCCATTATGATCAAGAACAAACGGGTCGCATAGCGCTTACCTTGATCGACCCATTCACTATGTAGCACGTGGCTCCGCCGGTCAAGCTGGCGGTATCACACGTAGAAGCCGTGGGAAGGTTGCAAGACCCAATCGAAGCCGCTACGGTGGCGGCCCCGTCTCGGGTCTCCGCTCAACTTGGACGTTGGGCCTCGGCTTGAATGACGTACGTCGCAGCTGAGCCGCCTTTGTGGGTGGCTCGCTGCATGTCGTCGCTCCAGAGGACCCAGATGCGGCGAGCGTTTCCTCGTGAGCCCGCTTCGCAGGCGTGTTAGTGGCTGCTGCCATGTCGACGTCGGTCGTGGCAGACGTAGTAGACGTTTCGGGACATGTAGTGGCAGGCGACGGCTTCGGGGCGTCCCTCTGTTCTGTCGCGACGCTCTCGTTTTCAGTCACGGCGTCTTCATTCTTTTCCGGAGAAACATCCTCGACGTCAGGTTTCTTGTCTAGACCCAAGTTTTTAAAGGGAAGAGACGGCTTTTCCGTGACTGCTTTGCCAGCCTTGTCGCTTGTAGCAGGTGAAATGTATTCAACTTCAACCTCATCCATGAGGTGTTCAGCCGCTTCGTCGGCTCTCCTCGTTGGTCCTGCAACGACAGCGTACGTCTTGACGCACTGAGAACGATCATGGCCGAAGCGTCGGCAGACCTCGCAGCGTGGAACACGACAGTCCCGGCGAATATGACCGGTTGTATGGCACCGCAGGCAAAGGGGGGCGCGGCCGGGAATGACGGCAAGGACGAGCTCCCCTGCTATACGTAGCTGGTGCGGAATATCGTCGACTGTAATTCCGGCTTTCAGCTGCAGCGTCACCGACATCGTCGTTGAGCCCTTGTCCAATATACCTTGAACACGCCACCGTTCTTTCGCCGCGTCTGTCACCTTTCCGTATGGGGCAAGAGCTTGTCGTATGTCTTCGTCTGACACACTTGGCAGCAACCAGGGTAGCTTCATGCGGACACCTTGGTTGTTGGGGTCAACGACAATGCAGCGTCGTTCTTTGACGATGATGGTCCCGGCATCAAGCAGTTTCTTAGTAGCTTCCGCCGTCTTCATCATGACCGCCCAGACGTGGTTCATCTGGTACGCCCCCAAAGCAACTACTTCGGGGAGCAGTTCCAGACGAGCCAGAGCGTCACGGAAATCCTCAACTTTGTACGGTCTTCCACGGACGTCCGCGTGTAGAAAAACAGTATTAAGGACAATTCGTCCGGTAGGCAAGTGCGGCAAAATTAGACAGTTTTAGTTTCACGTACGTAGAGGCTTTGCGTACGTAGAGCCTCTACGTGTAAGCAGTGCGCATGCGCAGAACGTAGCGGCCGCGCGCTGGTCTCACGGACGTACGTGAGATTCGATTCTTTGCGTGCGTTTCTTGCGCACGTAGACAGCTTCACGTGGGCGTTTCGCGAGATCACAAACAAGCGATAGCGTGCCGAGCGCGCGCAGACGGCTTGCATCGAAATACGGCGACAAGATGACTGGTCATCTTTTTCATTCGAAGACAACGATGAGAGCAGGTAACGCTTGTACAACACACTTCCAGGCATTGCGGAGACCATCGCCGGCACGCATCAATGCGCATCACCGGCTTGGCTGAAATACTCATATTGGATTGAATTGGCTACCGCAGTGTTCGTATTTCCCGATAGATGGAGCTACGTGGTTCCTCTTGGCGCGCGTCACGTACGTGTAGCTAAAAGCGTTTCAGATTGCGTGCACGTAAGGTACGCAGACTTTTCACGTTTGCGTACGTAAAGTCCCTACGTACGTGTAACTAAAACTGTCTATTACCTGATAGTCGTCGTCGTCAGAAACAGCATTCCTGTTACCGCGGCCGTTCACGGCCGCCAACACCGCTCCTTCGGAGCCCATGATAACACGTCCGTTCACTACGGTGCCCGGAAGTGGAATCCTCGGCCACCTCGCCCGCACATAACGTACCGCTCGTAAGCAGTCAGTCAATCGTAAGTCTGCGCCATGAGCTAAGCATATTTTCACGAAAAAAGCACAAAAAGACCGACGAGGGTGGGATTCGAACCCACGCGGGCAGAGCCCAATGGATTAGCAGTCCATCGCCTTAACCACTCGGCCACCTCGCCCGCACATAACGCACCGCTCGTAAGCAGTCAGTCAATCGTAAGTCTGCGCCATGAGCTAAGCATATTTTCACGAAAAAAAGCACAAAAAGACCGACGAGGGTGGGATTCGAACCCACGCGGGCAGAGCCCAATGGATTAGCAGTCCATCGCCTTAACCACTCGGCCACCTCGCCCGCACATAACGCACCGCTCGTAAGCAGTCAGTCAATCGTAAGTCTGCGCCATGAGCTAAGCATATTTTCACGAAAAAAAGCACAAAAAGAACGACGAGGGTGGGACTCGAACCCACGCGGGCATAGCCCAATGGATTAGCAGTCCATCGCCTTACCACTCGGCCACCTCGCCTTTTTTTTTTCTTTATTGCCGTCGTCGACGTACAAAATCAAGGGTTACAAATGATAAAACTTGCCAGCCACACTTTGGCCAACACAGCACTAAAATCTTTTCAGTGACACCAGTTCATCGAGTACATACATCCATTGTGGTGGATCAGGCAGTGATTTGTAAGCGTCTCTCACGTAAACAACACTCTCAATGAAATGTTCTCGTACCGGTATAACAACCAAGTCTGCATGTTCAAATTGCATGCGAGTTTTCCACATAGCGTGGAGGCCCAGGACCATAATAAGGTCGTACGGTACTTGCTCTGAGGTATCTATAGGCAAAAAGCGTATCCCATACGGGTCCAGGGGCAACTGCTTCTTCAGCGTTCTCTGCAGAACGTCCCAGTGAAAGATCGGGTCCCAGCAATCTAGGAAAACATGTTCTATTGTTTCTGGTTTTTACATAAAAAGCAGTTGGTGTTCCAGGGGATGAAAATACCCTTGCTATGAAGCCAGGTCTTAACGGGAAGTGTGTTTGAATGTAATTGGAAGAAGAAGGACTTAGTTGATGGCCGTACTGGCATTTTCTTCACTCTTTTTAGCACGTCCTGTCCGGGGCCTCCACGGTGTGGCGAGCGGTACAAAGGTACGGGGAGCATCGTGTCCACAAGATCTCTGTACAATTTTTTCTTTGTAACGGTGGACAGATACTGCTGTGAGAAACGCGCATTTAACATCCTATATGACATCACCACTTCACGCAGGTATCCTTTCACAGTTCCCGGCATGTTCTGAGCCGACGAAACAACGAATCCCGGAAGAAGTCTGCCCAGCCGTACTTGTACTATTGTTCGAAGAAAGAGATCATTTTGATCCCGCAGAAACACAAAGCGTGACACAATTTGTCGCAAGAACAAGTGAACCAGACCAAGCCCACCTTTCTTGACCGGGAGAAACAAGTTTGTTCGACTCGTCCTCTCCCAGGTAGAGGCCCAAATGAAAGTAGCGAAAATGCGGTGAATTTTTTGTACGCTTACCCGCGCAGCACACAACACATTCATAACATACCATATTTTAGAAATTAAAAAGAGGTTGCAAACAGTGGCTCTAGAAAACATTGACAATTGCTTTCCTCTCCAACCGTCAGCCTTTTCCTTTGCTCTCGAAGCTTGGTCGAGCCAGTAAGGTTCGGCCTCACGGTAACTTCCGAGAGGCACCCCCAGGTACTGTGTAGGCAACTTTGACCAATTCAATCGAGAAAAGGTCTCCGGCGTGTCTTTCCAACTCCCATGCCAGAAGCCATAACTTTTATCCCAATTTATCTGGGCTCCAGCTGAAACGCAAAATTTTTCGACTACAGTAGTTGCCTCTTTAATGCTGGCTTTATTTGTACAGAGAATCGCGATGTCGTCTGCATACGCCAGTATTTTAACGTGTGCTGCCTGTAATCGATAGCCTGCTATGCGGTCGTTGTTTTTAATGGCCAAACAGAGTGGCTCGAGATAAGCAGCAAACAGAAGGGGCGAAAGCGGGCATCCTTGACGCACCGACGAGAGCACACGAAAGCTATCGGTGAGCTCCCCATTAACAATGATTCGCGTTGAGCAGTCTTTGTACGCCATCGTTACGCCTTCCGTTATGACACTGCCAACGTTCGTATGTTCGAGTATGCATAGTAGAGCCTTGTGCGAGACGAGGTCGAAGGCTTTTGCCAAATCTATCTGCATCATCGCGACGTAATCGCCAATCGCGTCGCAACACTCTAGCACACTTCGAACCACGTGTACATTTGTTGTAATACTGCGGCCTTTAATGCCACAAGTCTGGTGAGGCCCTACCAATGTTTTGATGACAGTTTGCAGTCGTTTCGCTAAAACTTTCGTGAATATTTTGTAGTCAACGTTGGCTAGAGTTATCGGGCGATATGAGCCTGGCAACAACCGTTTCTTTTCGTCATCACTCTTCGGGATTAGCACGATATGCGAGGTTGTGAAAGACAAGGGCAATCTTTTTCGGTCATACGCTTCGCTGATAACTAGATGGAGGACATGAGCCAGCGCTGGCTTAAACGTTTTATAGAAAGTAGCCCCTAAGCCATCAGGCCCAGGTGCTTTACCGGGCGCCAATTCGTCTATTGCGCACTCTATCTCACTCAGGGTAATGGGATGTTCTAGCCGTGCCTTAACTTCTTCATCGAGCTTTGGCATCAATGAAAGGAATTCCGTCTGGTAGCCATCTTTAGGTTCGCGTGGTTGACCTAAGAAGGCTTTGAAGTGATCGACGATCCCTTGTTTGATGTCGTTTTTCTCGGACGTGATGTCATTGCCTTTAGCTAGCTGGCGGATTTCCTTCCGACATGCGTACCTTTTCTCGTCTGAGAGAGCTCGTTTTGTTGGCGCTTCTCCCGCCCACAGCTTCTCAGACCTTGATCGCACAACGGCGGCTTTGTATTTCTCAGAGTCTATCCTTTCGAGTTCGGCTTTCACTTCCTTTATTTCGTTAACATACACACCAGGCTGGACACTTTCCATGCTGATGAAAAATTGCAGTTGCTGGCGAAGGTTCGTTTCTGCCTGTTTCAGGTTATGCCGAAGGACACTGCTTCTTTCAATAGCCATTGTTTTTACTTTCTGTTTAAATTCTTCCCATTTAATGGCGAAGCTTGCTAATTCGACTGAAATCAGGCTTTCTAGTTCCTTCGCAACAGCATCAACGAAAGCATCGTCATCCAGCAACTGCGCGTTCAACTTCCAGAGGTCCCAGTTAAAGGTGTGTTTGATCTGTCTTTTCCCAAAGGTGGCAGTTACCAAGCAGTGATCGCTATATGCAATGGGTTGCACATCATATTCACTACACAAGGGCACCAATTCGGCTGACACATATAACCTATCTAGCCGAGCGTGGCTATCACGCTGGAAGTGAGTAAACTGTGGGTGAGTACCACTGGCAAAGACACTACCGATATCTTCCAAGTCGTAATCGTGCACCACTGCATTTAGCAATTCAGCACTCCTATCGCGAACGTGTGAACATTTTGCGCGATCGTCAGCAGTGCATACACAGTTAAAATCGCCCAACAGTATTACCACCTTGTCACAGTTTACGTACTCTTCAAGACGCTCAAAGAAGGATCGCCGGTCTGTTTGAATATTCGGTGCGTAGACACAAATGACACGGAAATCCTTATCGCAAAAACAAAAATCAGCCACTAAAAGGCGCCCACTTTCACACGAAAACACTGACTGCACACAAAGGCCAAAGTTTCTTCGAATGAATACTGCGCAACCACCTGATCCACCAACAGCGTGAGAAACACACACGTCGAAGTGCGCACGAAAATTGGACACCATTCTGTCGGTTAGCTCTTGGCTCTCTATTTTGGTTTCTTGGATTCCCACAAGATGCAAGTCATTATCTAAGAGTAGGCGACTTAGCTGACATTGCCGCCTTCTTGCACCGAGCCCTCGTACATTTAACGTGGCTACACTTAGCGCTCCTTCGATATTAGCTGCCATGACTACACGGTAGAATGGTGCCCATCACAGTTACGCAGGGACGAGTGTTGATAATGACACGCCGATAACCGCGTCGAATGCCACAAAAGGGAACACCAACCCGACCTCTCGAAAACAACACTCACATGCAACTCGGGCCCTCGTTCCTGACACATATCCAAGAGAATAGCGCTCAGGGTGACGGCCATTGCACTCACGAACCCCCCAACCCGCCTCAAGCAAAACACAGTACTGAACTACGGAGGCGGTTTGCCCGCCTGCCGTGGATCGGACGTAATGTTCGGCCGCAGCTTCAAGGTTGGTCTCCTCATACCTGGCGCTTTGGGCGGTGGCTCGTCTCCGCCGCTGCTGTCCTGCGTCGTAGCCAGGCTATTGGTCTGGTCGCGGGGACGTTTCCCCGCCTGCAAGTTGGCAAGCCCGGTATGGGTGTCCATGTCTTCATGTTCAGGGGGGGTGGAGGCCGCTCCCGGGTCAGGTGGGTTATCTTCCTCACGGTTAGGCATGGCTACAGTGCCCTCCACTTGCTCTTGCTGTTCAGTGGCGACGACTTCATCGACATGTTGCCCCTGTTTCTGAGGTCGTGCCTCCGACTCTGCCACCTCGCCAGCTGCTTCCTTAGCCCTGGTCGATGTGTCTTCCATATCCGCCTCGTCCATGAGTAGGGCGGAGTTGTCGTCGTTGCTCACGGGTCCGGTCACGCTAGCGTACGTCCGCTCGCACTGACTCTCTCCGTGACCGAAGCGTCGGCAGGCACCACACCGCGGAATGCGGCAGTCGCGACGAATATGGCCCGTCCCGCGGCAGCGTAGGCAGAGAGGGGCCCTGCCCGGCACAACCACGAGAGCCAGCTCACCGGCGACGCTCACCTGGTGTGGGAGGTCGTCCAGCATTACGCCCGTCTTCAACTTGAGCGTAACCAGTCTTGTGGTAGAATTCTTATCAGCACAGCCATGCACCCGCCACCGGTCGCGGGCGACGTCCGTCCCCTTTCCAAACGGCGCGAAGGCACGATGCACGTCCTCGTCAGGAACGGTGTGCAGCAGCCAATGCACTTTCAAGCGTACTTACATCCTGGTTGGCGGGGTCAATGACGTGGCATCGGCCCCTCTTGACCTGCAGCTCACCAACGCTGACTATCTTCTTCACCGCTTCGTTATCCTTGAAGGTCACGGCCCAAACATGGCTCATACGGTAGGCCCCGAGAGCCACCACTTCCGGCAGGAGCGATAACGGGGCGAGCGCATCGCGGAAATCTTCCACCCGGTATGGGCGGGCCCTGATATCACAATGTAAAAAAACTGTGTTCACAACAAAACGCCCTGTTGGCAAACTCGGCAAAACAACTTGGTACTCGTTGTCCGCAACGACACTCCTGTTACCGCGGCCGCTCTGGGCCGCTGAGGCCGCTCCTACGGAGCCCGTCATCGTACGTCCGTCACGCTCGGTGTCCGGAAGCAGAATCCTCGGCCACCTCGCCCGCACATAACGCACCGCTCGTAAGCAGTCAGTCAATCGCATATCTGCGCCATGAGCTAAGCATATTTTCAGGAAAAAAAGCACAAAAAGACCGACGAGGATGGGATTCGAACCCACGCGGGCAGAGCCCAATGGATTAGCAGTCCATCGCCTTAACCACTCGGCCACCTCGCCCGCACATAACGCACCGCTCGTAAGCAGTCAGTCAATCGCATATCTGCGCCATGAGCTAATCATATTTTCAGGAAAAAAAGCACAAAAAGACCGACGAGGGTGGGATTCGAACCCACGCGGGCAGAGCCCAATGGATTAGCAGTCCATCGCCTTAACCACTCGGCCACCTCGCCCGCACATAACGCACCGCTCGTAAGCAGTCAGTCAATCGCATATCTGCGCCATGAGCTAAGCATATTTTCAGGAAAAAAAGCACAAAAAGACCGACGAGGGTGGGATTCGAACCCACGCGGGCAGAGCCCAATGGATTAGCAGTCCATCGCCTTAACCACTCGGCCACCTCACCCGCACATAACGCACCGCTCGTAAGCAGTCAGTCAATCGCATATCTGCGCCATGAGCTAAGCATATTTTCAGGAAAAAAGCACAAAAAGACCGACGAGGATGGGATTCGAACCCACGCGGGCAGAGCCCAATGGATTAGCAGTCCATCGCCTTAACCACTCGGCCACCTCGCCCGCACATAACGCACCGCTCGTAAGCAGTCAGTCAATCGCATATCTGCGCCATGAGCTAAGCATATTTTCAGGAAAAAAAGCACAAAAAGACCGACGAGGGTGGGATTCGAACCCACACGGGCAGAGCCCAATGGATTAGCAGTCCATCGCCTTAACCACTCGGCCACCTCGCCCGCACATAACGCACCGCTCGTAAGCAGTCAGTCAATCGCATATATGCGCCATGAGCTAAGCATATTTTCAGGAAAAAAAGCACAAAAAGACCGACGAGGATGGGATTCGAACCCACGCGGGCAGAGCCCAATGGATTAGCAGTCCATCGCCTTAACCACTCGGCCACCTCGCCCGCACATAACGCACCGCTCGTAAGCAGTCAGTCAATCGCATATCTGCGCCATGAGCTAAGCATATTTTCAGGAAAAAAAGCACAAAAAGACCGACGAGGATGGGACTCGAACCCACGCGGGCAGAGCCCAATGGATTAGCAGTCCATCGCCTTAACCACTCGGCCACCTCGCCCGCACATAACGCACTGCTCGTAAGCAGTCAGTCAATCGTAAGTCTGCGCCATGAGCTAAGCATATTTTCAGGAAAAAAAGCACAAAAAGACCGACGAGGGTGGGATTCGAACCCACGCGGGCAGAGCCCAATGGATTAGCAGTCCATCGCCTTAACCACTCGGCCACCTCGCCCGCACATTGCCGGTCTTTGACAATGTACAATGCACACAGTATAGAAACAGACATCACAAAAAGAACACCTACAGAACATACTGAAAAACATGAAAGCCATCAGCCCAACATGGACTGGCGTTGTCAAACTAAAATTCCTTCAAAGCTGTCAGAGGTTCTATCCTCGACAGCCAATCGGGTACAATATCTTGCATTTTCTTAATTTCAATGAAACGAGACATACTTTCTCGAAAATAAATACGAGCAGGCCTAGCATCTGGGTCGCAATGATACCCTGCCATTCGTGCCCGCCATAAACAGTGGAGGCCATTGAGCATAATTAGGTCGTATGGAACCCCGTCCTCATTCTCAATCGGTAAGTACCTGATCCCATGCGGATTCAACGGAAACTCCTTCTTGATTGTCCGTTTTAGGACGTCCCAGAAGTACACCCCTTCCCAGCAATGCAAAAACACATGATCTACATACAGTTTCACGTTGCTTGCAAATCAAGCAGTGTGGGCCCCATGGTACAAGGAAGCCGCGTTCTTCCATGAATGTCTTCACTGACAGTGTTCCTGTGTGTAGCCTAAAAAAGAATGTTTTTGCCCCAGTAGGCACCTCCATTCTTTTCACCCGTTTAAGGACATCCTGTCCTGGTCCTCCACTGTATATCGCTCTGTACAATGGCACTGGAAAAATAATATCGCATACATCTTTATATAATGTCTTTCTTTTCACGGCAGATAAATAATCGAAAGAAAAACGCACAGAAAGAAAGCGCACACTGTCGACTACCTCTTTAAGATAGCCGCGAATCGTTCCTGGCATGCTATTGGTACTAACAATGAGCGCCGGCAGCGCAGCTCTTAATCTGAGCTGTAATACCGTACGCAGAAAAGGATCACGCACATCTCGAAAAAACAAAAATCTATTGACAAGCTGTCGTACAAAAAGATGCGCCATGCCCACGCCACCTTCCTTCACCCGCCTGAACACATTTGTTCGGCTACATCTTTCCCAATTAGAGTCCCAGATAAAAACGGCGAACACTCTGTGCAATCTTTGCACATTTACCCTTGAACAAAACAACGTCTGCATGACGTACCACAACTTCGTAATGAAAAACAAATTACATACAGTTGCCCTTGCGAAAATGGACAGGTTGATGCCTTTCCACCTGTCTGCTTTTTCTTTTGTTTCTTTTATTTGGTTCGTCCAGTATTCCTCGCTCTGTTTGTAGCTATCCAAGGGAACACCGAGATACTTGGTAGGGGTTTCACCCAGCTCACATTCGCAAAGTTGTCCGGGGCCGAGGACCACTCTCCGTGCCCACAACCGAGGGATTTACCCCAGTTCACTTTACTTCCCGTTACATCACAAAACTGTTTCACCACGCGTATGTTTCCGTTACGCTTTCTCTGTTTGTACAACACACGGCGATATCATCTGCATATGCCAGGAGCTTGACTTCTGTGGATGCCAAGCTATAACCGCGTATTTGATCATTCTCAGTTATCGCCAAACACATCGTTTCAATGTAAACTGCAAACAAAAGAGGACTGAGGGGGCAGCCTTGACGCACAGAACGCATGACGTTAATGGGGCCCCCAATGATTTATTCACAATTAAACGTGTTGTGCAGTTCTGATACGCCAATGCCACTCCCTCAGTGATGATGGCACCTACATTAACGTGATCCAGAATGGCAAACAAAATAA
>NC_051160.1:54194615-54304559 GCF_013339745.2 Dermacentor silvarum | reverse complement strand
AGTCTCCTTGTGTCTTGTCCCATGAAGTTTTCTGCTGCAGTGCTTCTGAAGTGTAATGCAAAGCTATAGTGCAGATTTACGTCAGTTTTATAGAGTCGCACCCATAAAGAGTTTTCCTGCATTTATGCAGCAGAGCGTAACTAATCAGGTCAGTATCACAGTAGTTTTTTTTCATTGAATTATGACAGGTTCTTTACAAAAATTAAATCGTAACCTGCACAGAAAATAGAGGCACGTAAAGCGTTGCCTTGATCCTGTCTGTATTTCTATTCATTTTCGAAAAGCTCGACAGAGATGGCGTCAAAGTTCCAAGCCAATGGCATGTTTTTAGCTAATGTTAAGCTTCGCGGAATTTTGGAAGCGGTACACGGGCACGGTGTTTAAAAAGAGGTGTCCAGATGCAAGGGGAATGCAACATAAAACATGGCATATTGTTAACTCGGTGCACGCGAAATGTTGTGCCTTATTTTTGCTTTATTTTTCGGCATACGATTTTCAGTATATAAGCCACACTGGCCAATGCTTTACGCATTCGCCCCTTTCCGTACATTTTTTGTGGCTGCGGGGGATGTGTAAACTTTAATAGCTCAACTGTACTGTTTAAACTTAGAATGACAGCTGTTTGGACTAGTTTAAATTTCATCTTTACTGAGGAGAGCGGTAACGCAAAGCAAGGGAACAACTGGACCACATGGGTGCAATTGTTGTTTGTCTCGTCGTATTGTTTTTATTTTGCTTCGCACCTCCGCTCTCCCCAGTAAGCTGTTTAAACCTCATGAAACCATCTCGCGTTAAAATAAAGGAGCCCTACTAATAAGGAATGGGCTGAGATTGTGTTAGCTGTTCATATGGCTGCCAGAAAGCGAAGTTGTTTGATAACATCTTGGCTGATGGACTTGGTGCGTAGGGATACACCTGTTGGATGTTTATAATTTTATTACTGTGATATTTCTGTTTTTAGTATTCTACTGCAGCTGTTTCCTATTTTTGTCCATTTCTTTTTTTTATCTTTCATTTGGTGCACTTTCGGAGCTTTACATTTTAACCTTGAATTCGGTTTTTCATAGTAATCATCGGCGTATGGTTATGGTGTCCAGACGATGCGACTATTATTCTTTATATCACGTTCGTTTCTCTGCTATAAACTCCAGTTGCGAGCCAGTGCCATGTGGCATTCCCTTCTTTTTCTTATTTTTTTATCAAATTGTACTGTTGCAGCTACTAGATTATCATTATCAAGAGGCTACTAATTTGACCAGCCAAATGATAAACATGAGGGCACCATTACTTAGGTTGCCCTGGTATTCAAAATTTTTAGCAGAAATATGAAGCGCTGTTTAAAGCTATATTTAAATTGCTAAAAGTCAATAGCGACGTAGAACACCGTCATCAGATTAGTTGCCCAGTACTAAAGCGCACCTCATATTGCAGTATTTTTTGCACGCTTTTCCCCACGTCTGCACTCACTTCGGAGCCGGCGCCCACAGTTTCGTAGAATCTCGAGCCACTAAATTATAAGTCCCATATGGCGAATTACATATACTTGTAAATAGTAGAACTGGCATAGGCCGGTAGCGGCGCAACAATCGGTCCCAGCGTCGCGGAGAAAGAACAGCGCCGGGTGCACGTTTTCACGCCGAAGAACACGCTAGCGGGGCTTTCCCGGCCGGTTCACCCATCCGCCTGCCCCTCCTCGGGACCATCGGCACCACGGCTGTACGGCTCTATACGGCTCCACTCACGCTATCATCGCAAAACCTATTCAAATGTTTTGCTGTTGGAACAAGAATTGCGTCACTTTATTACTGTCAACTGCCAACGCATGAGACATTCTCCCTCTTTAGATACCTTGCCTAGGGCGGATTCCAGAGCCTGGTCTGTTAGGCCTTGTCGCTGACCCTGAAATAAGGAAAATGTCTTTAGTAGATTTATTGTTTTATAACTTTCGAAGAGAATAAGGCGTTGCAGAAGGGAGCAGGCGCAATATAGGTAGAAATGTATCATCACGTACCACAGACAAATAGCACAGAAAGTAATTAACTAAAGACTCTGCTTACTACTGGTGTATAAGATACGATCCGCACGTTCGTATAGGCATACAGATAACGTATTGATTGATAACATTTGTTCACGTGAAATGTAGGGAAATTCAGCAAAGTTCATTAAACACATTGCCAAGCGCAAGAAATAAAGAGTTATTAGGATTCTCATGCACTCTGCATCTGAACAACATACAGCAGCGCACTGACTGTGAAGAAAAACAATGCGTATACGTGCTGGGTACTCAAAACGCTGTCAGAGCTTCACCGTGCAACCTGCTATTGCATCACTTATGCACTTGCCTTCTGCGGTTTCCTTTCCCGTTTATTTATGTTTTGGTTCTCTCTGTTCGGCTCTGTCAATGAGCAGCAGTGCGTTTACGGTGATATCCTGAACTCACAATCTTAGGAAGCGCATATGTATTTGCTCGATTAGGCTGTTTTCGATTTTAAACCAATTCCCCGGTTAGATAAAAGAAACTTTTTCTGTCATACAAGCAGGCCAAGATATAGTGAACCGCAGTGTTATGAACAAGCAAATGGCATTTAGGTATGGCTATGAATTCTCTCCCCCACCAGGGTGTAGGCTCTACTGTGAGGACACCGTGAGCTGTCACCGTGTAAGGACACCTGTGACAGTGTCTCATTGGAAGCGATGTTCGGAAAAAAAAGCAATGACTATTCCCAACTGCATTCATTGCGATAAAGCTGGCGTACGGTTAAAGGCAGCTGTTAGTACTTAGCGGCTGCGGCCGCGAATAAAACTGGTTACAGCACTGTCTCGTGGCGCCGGCGTTGGCGGCGCGCCAATTTTTCAGTTCCGAAGACTCGTAACTAATCCTCGAACCCATAACCGGCCTAGCAGTCTCATACCTCATGTATTAAAAACAAGTTAGGACTATACCCTGAGAAAGAAGGTAAGTAGATCGAAAATTTTGCAGTGCTTAGGAAAGTAAAGAGAAAGCACACTCGCCGATATGCAAGTGCACTTGCGTCGCGAGGGCTTCTCCGTTTTGCAGACATTCTGTACGTTCTGCGGTGAACGGAAAAACGACGCACACGGAACCCCATCCTGACATTCAACTTCCTTATCACGTTTGCCCATTTTCTGGGAAAAACAGAGCAAGCGGGAGATGGAAATTCAAGACGATGAGCAAAACAAGAAGAAAGTTAAAGCAGGAGCCAACGTTTCGACAAGTGGACTTGTCTTTTTTAAGGGTACATATACTCTCCTCGGCACAGTGCATAGGTACGGTTATTCTAAAGGGGAGATAGAGGGTAAGGCGTGTGGAGGAGGCAACGACCGAGGGTGTGTTAGCGGCGAGGAGAGGGCAGCTCGCTGCTAGCGTCAATCCTCGAATCCCAACTCTTGTCGTGCAGGTGCCCAGTGGAGTTACGACGTGGCCACCAGCCAGGTTGAGTCTGCGAGCCATTTAATCACGATGTGATTAATTTCTGTAGAAGCGTTGCCATTTTCACGTTTAAGATAGAAAAGGCTGCTCCGGCAACCGCTAAAGCGCTAACCACGTAACCTTCGATCACCACTAGTATGTCGAGGGAAAGCCGCCCCTTCCGGTCACTAGTAGTTGACGTAGGATCGGAAGCCTTCCTTGTTCGCGTTGATCAGAGGTCTTCAGCGCGTCTACCGCCAGCAGTTTGGCGATCGTGAGCAAATATCGCTGGAACGGTCGTAAAAATGGCTGCGGTGACGGTGAGCGCCATTGGCTCCCGGTAGGTGGTGACATGCGCTGTTGAGCCAGATAGTCTTCAAAGTCCCACGGTCGTTTGCCAAATCAAAGTAGTGGCTAGTAGGCGAAAAAGTCCCGGAACCCGAGCCTATGGCATGGGCACTGTCTGCCAAGCATGGCTATGGACAGATTATGCTTGCTTACTTCCTTGTGCTATAGAGTACCACTCGTTTAGCTACTTTGATGTCCAAGGCTGACATCTTTTGTGTGACATTATCAGTGCAATGCATGTAATTAAAATTAAATTAAATTATTGGGTTTTACGTGCCAAAACCCCGATCTGATTATGAGGCACGCCGTAGTGGGGGACTCCGGAAATTCGGACCACCTGGGGTTCTTTAACGTGCACCTAAATCTAAGTACACGCATTTCGATGGGGGTGAAATGCGAAAACACCCGTGTAATGCATGTATGTATGTATGTATGTATGTATGTATGTATGTATGTATGTATGTATGTATGTATGTATGTATGTATGTATGTATGTATGTATGTATGTATGTATGTATGTATGTATGTATGTATGTATGTAATGTATGTATGTATGTATGTATGTATGTATGTATGTATGTATGTATGTATGTATGTATGCATGGAGAGAGAGACAGGGATAAAACCAAAGGAATGGCAGGGAGGCTAACAAGGGGTTATCTGCAGTTTGCCACCCATACTGGGGAAAGGGAAAGGGGTTATGAAAAAATATAGGAAAGACAAAAGAAAACAAACTGAGGAAAATATCATTCATACAATACAATAGCGCCGTCTTAGTCTGCGCATAGTTGCAATACAAGCCTAGTAAGGGTCAGACGTGGATCAGATAGATCCAAACGTGTGATGCGAGTCCCACAACTTCTTGACAACGTCAGTAGAGTGATAATTGGAGACCCGATGTGGCAGAAAAACAAATTTCACTTGGTCGGACAAAAGAAAAACACTGCCGAAATAATGTTGTTACCTCGTCTGATAAAAAAAAATGTTTTAAGTAGCCTGCAATTTGAAGAAGAAAAGTCTGTCTTCAAAAGCTGCTAGTGCTTCATATTGCCCACAGTACTACTGCATTTTTGCTGCTTCTTAATCTGTATACTGTATCGCTTTTACGTGTTGTAAAGTAACCATCGTGGGTACGAGTTCATTGTGTCAGTAATTTGTTTGTTTGCCAAATAATAAACTTATGCTGCGAAGGTGCGCGTAGGTAATTTCAAAGGAGGTGAGCACAACGAGTGTTCGTACTTACCGCATGCTTTCTTGCACTTCCTAATTGTATCAAAACCGCCTCTGTAGCATCCCGTGTATTCTACACAGCGTCCGTTCCGCCAATACACCCGAGTAAAAGCTGCCTTACACCGACCTTGTTCAGGACGCGAGTAGCACAATCGGGATAAATTTTTGTCCTTTCCCTTGCCGTGTTTACCTACAAAATAAGAATGTAATATCTTAAGTAGTTTCCCCATGAGTTGAGCCAACTCTAGACAGTGGTATTCTTTGTCTCCATGTGCACATGGATACTGAACGTTTATTAAACATTTATAACTAATGAAACTGCTGATTAAAATTAATTGAATGTAATATTTGCCCAGCTTTTCCTTGTACAATTAAGACTCGTTAAGTATATTTGTTGGGGGACCAAATTATTACGTGAAAAAAGGGCGCTTCTGATATACGCATCGGAAGGCGGTAAATATACCCAGCTCGGTGCACCTGAAGGATGCCGTAGTAGAAGAGCTTACACAATAAAAATGCTGCTTTAATCCCCTTTCTCCATGTGCATCACTACACAAACAACCCAATACGTGGGCAAATCAGTACCTGTGCTGATTTTGTTTAGGTGTACTGCTTTCAATACTAGAAGCACTTCTCTATGTTTTGCATGCACACATACACATTCCCTTTTCTGGCAACCGAACGCGCAATTCGTAGGGGCACGAGAACAAGAAGTATACGGGATGGTAAATATTTTAAATTGCATAGTAATACGTTACGACGATAATTGTAGATTAAGTTAAGTGTTATACAAATTCAAAATACAGCGCTTCTAATATCAATAGTACTCAAAACAAACCGAGTGCCGCAGAACGAGTGTGTAACCACATTATTGCGAACGCAGGCAGGAAATAAGGATTTAGAAAACACAGTACACTACAAATTTATCAAAAATTAGTCAAAGCAATATCTATGCCCGTAAACCTGCCTCCACTAATGCTGCAGAATGTTTTAAATAATTGTCCGAAAATGAAGGGTCCCGTTGGTTCCATTCTCTGGCTGCAGGATACAAATTAGAGTACATAAAAAATTAGTTCTACGCGTATTTTCGAAGTGCTTGAGGGTGCATACGATGTGTCGGTGGTGTACGTGAAAAAGAGACAATCATCCTGCATTTGTCACTGTCTTTTTCAACATAAAGTTGACGAAACAAGCATTTCAGAAGAGCGGCTCTAGCTGAGTTATGGAAAGTTAGCATGCCAACATTCTTAAAAAAAATCAGATGGTGAATCGCGTGGCTCCTACTTTTTAGAGATTATCGTTTGAAGTTTTTTAGCACGCGGTGAAGTCCTTAGATACGTCATTAGTAAAAGGAAACCAAATCATATAGGCGTATCGCAGCACTCGTCTTATAACCCTGGGATAAGGCAGCAGCTCTATATCATTAGACGCAAGGTGGAGACGCCATCACAAAATAGCAGCCACTTCAGTGCTGTCGAACTTGTTTTAAGTACCGGAGCACTCCGGGCTACAGCAGTACAATTTGCTGTGCCTATCAGGCCCCGATACGATGACTTCGTGAAAAGGATTGAAAGTGCAGTAGTCTGCGAGGAATTTAACACAGCCAGGCAACTTAGTAATCAAGTATGCAATGTCGGCGCGATGCCAGCACTTGTGCAGAATACGTTCGGCAGCGGAGTGGAAGAGATCTGCAACCTAGGACATCGGTAGGAGCCATTGTCACGACGATCGTTATAGGTCGCAATCCAAAGCAGGTAGTGCTCCCATAGCGAGATCGTTGAAGTCATTCGTATGGCGCCATGCCCTTAAAAGCATTTACATGCGTATAATACATCAGCATCTAGCCTTCGATAGCGGTTATTAATTATTTAAATGCGGTTTTTTTAATGACAAAACCGCGATCTGATTATAAGCCAAGCCCTAGTGAGGGTCTCCGGAATAATTTTGGCTACCTGAGGTTCCTTAACCTTCACCCAATGCACGGCATAGTAGCGTTTTTGAACTTCCACCCCATCGGAATGTGGCCGATGATAGCTTATAGCCGATGATAGCTGAATGTCCTGATAGCTGTCGTCAGCACAACAAATAAATTCAGCACCGTGGCCGTCCCGCTCTGACGCCATGCAGTGCTTGTGCGTGGATTGTTAAAGGGTTGTCAGAGGCACGCAGTTTCTTTGGCTGCAAAAGCGACAAAGCCAAATGAATGCAACCGTCACGCTCCACTTAATAAACTGTAAAGGAAGTCGAATAAATTATGCATGCTGTGCGAATTATATCGCTTAGCCACGACAACCATCGTTGATGGTATCTGGCAGAATATTCATCATCACATGTATTTCGCAAGAATGGCACTACTAAAGGACAAATTATGAACGCATTTATCTGGGCAGCCCAAAAAAAAACAGGCTTTGTGAAGCACCGCTCGGCGCAGCTTTCAGGAGCTTGGTTACATGGCCTCAGAAAATGCAGACGAATGAAGAAACATCCAAAGAAACAGCTGGCGAATAAACGAATGACTATTCGTCTAATCAATGATAGATTGAGTTCCGTCCTTCGAATTGTGTTCGCCACGCAGGGTAATCAAGCATCCATGACGTAATTATTGTGTTCCACAGCTCTTCATTTTTGCAGACTAAAAACTGATTAATGTGAATGGTGAAATGCTTCACAAAATTCATTTATAATTATATTTTGCCAGCTTCACGTGCAATTGTGGCACGGGCTGCTGCGTATTGGCTAGTACTCGCGTATTTATTTAGGGGTGCATTTAGGTGTCACATTAACAATCATATCCTTTTTCCACCACCAGCAACCCTGCCGCAATGTACATACGTGTTCGTAACCCTGCAAATAATGATAATATAGAACGTATTTTCTACGAATTTGAGTCCCTGCATATCTGTACGCCTAGTGGTCCTTCTCTCCAAGTGCGCGTCCCCACTGTATCTGTCAATTAAGCATTCCGGTATAGCTAACTTCTTGAACATGCAGTAAATATTGTTACGGGAGGTATTTACGTAACAGTAAATGGCTAGCGCTTGTCTAGTAAAGACTTCACAGAGCGCACAGGTTTCGGCAAGTTTTCAGTCCGTCAGCAGAGCCTCTGATCCAGCCCCACTACAACGTCTTTGTTTTCGCCATTTGTCATGACATCATCCCCGGCCGATGAAGCATCATCCCGGTACTTGTAGCGGTCAAAATGGCTTATCACAGTTGTAACGTTTGAGGCGGGAAACATGTACTATGTGGCTTCGTGGTGTGGCAGTCGATGCCATGAGAGATATCTCAGAGGTGACAGCAGTCACCTGATGCAGCACAACGTACCGCGACATTAACTTTCCACAGAGGCCGACAAGACGAGATGGTAGCCAGAGAAGGACGAGACAGCAGGGTGGAGAATCAGTATTCCGGTATCGATGATCGTAAATGGACTATTGTGCGGTGTGCCATGACGAGACCCGAGTGCGGGCTACTGTGCGCGCGACGAGCACACGTGCGATGGCATCTTGCGCATAGGAAGTCGTGGACGTGGAAGCCGGATCGGAAGGGAGCAAGGTGTCAAAGGGCAGTAAGGGATGGCGTCCAAAGAGAAAATAGAAGGGTGAGTAGCCGGCAGTTTCATGACGCGATGAGTTGTATGCAAATGTGACGAATGGAAGCGCAACGTCCCATTCGTGGTGGTCATCGGAAACGTACATGGAAAGCATGTCGGTCAGTGTATGGTTTAGGCGTTCGGTGAGTCCAGTTGGTTTGAGGGTGATTCCATTGGTATGAGGTCGTGAAGATGTGATGAGTAGCACATGATCAAAGTATATCGTCAACCACACGAGACAGGAAGCAGCGACCACGATCTGTAAGTACGCGACGTGCAGCACCATGTTGGAGGATGACGTCATACAGTAGGAAGTCGGCTACGTCTGCTGGCTGCAGCTGGCTGGTAACAGTCGAGTAATTTCATATGGAGTGGTGTAATCCGTAGCGACTGCAATTCATTTGTTACCTTTCGTGGAAATTGGAAAGGGACCGAGCAAGTCCACGCCCACTCGATAAAACGACTCGGTTGGAACGTCAATTGGCTGAAGGAGACCAGCAGGTTGAGTCGCAGGTTTCTTGTGACACTCGCACAGGTCAGAAGACTGTTACGTACCGGCGAACGGCCTGATATAGGCCCTTCCAGAAAAAACGTCATCGTATGCGATCATAAGTTCTGGAGACGCCTAAGTGCCTGTAAGTGGGGGCGTCATAAAAGCGGACGAGGACATCCCTGCAAAGATGATACGGGACAACGAGCAGGAGTTCTGCGCCGTCAGGGTGCATGTTGCTGCGGTAAAGAACGTTATCTTGAAGCAAGAACATGTTGACTGAAGGTTCGAGGGTGCCGGATTGCAGACGGTTAATATGCGAGAGCAACGATGGATCTCTACGTTGTTCGTCGGCCACATCGATGAAGTCTGTTATTTCTGGGACATAGGCGTCGGGGTCTGTTTCAATGGAGACGGATGGTTTCGAAGGGGTGGCGGGAGAGGCAGTCGGCGTCATTGCGTAACTTGCCAGATTTGTACACTACCGCGAACGTGTACTCTTGTAATCGTAATGCCCAACGGCCAAGCCTCCCTGTGTGTTCTTTAAGTGTTGAGAGCCAGGAGAGCGCATGGTGGTCTGTTATGACCACGAAAGACCGTCCGTATAGGTATGGACGGGATTTAGCGACAGCCCAGACGAGAGCTAGGCACTCCCGCTCAGTAATGGTGTAATTCTTTTCCGACTGTGACAGAAGACTATTAGCATACGCTATCACACGGTTGGCGCCGTTCTGTGTTTGGGCGAGGATATCACCAATGCCATGGCCGTTTGCGTCGCTGCGCAGTTCTGTTCTGGCAGCCGGGTCAAAATGAGCCAGCACAGGTGGTGAAGTGAGGGCAGAAATCAAAGGCGCAAATGAAATCGCTTGGTCCACGCCCCAAGAAAAGGCCGCATCCTTCTTGAGTAGGTCCATGAGGGGTTGTGCAATGTCCGCGATATTGAGAACAAAGCGGCCAAACTAGGAGCAGAACCTAAGAAAGCTGCACACTTCTTTCGTGGACCGTGGAACCTGGAACTCGCAGACGGCACCGGTTACACACCAGTAGCCTGGACTAGGTGTCCAAGTAATTTGATCTGGCGGCGCCCAAAGGTACACTTAGATCAATTGAGCTGGAGGCCAGCTCGGCAAATTATGTCGAGAATGGCCGAAAGACGAGAGAGGTGGCTGTCAAAGCTGGGCGAGAAAACGATGACGTCGTACAGATAACAAAGACAGTTTGACCATTCCTGACGGCGTAGAAGAGTGTACATCATGCTTTCAAAAGTTGCAGGCGCATTACACAGCGCAAAAGGTATGACCTTAAATTGGTAGAGGCCATGGGGTGTGATGAATGCGGTCTTCTCGCGGTCGCGGTCGTCGACGGCAATTTGCCAGTATCCCGAGCGGAGATCTAGCGACGAGAAATATTTGACACCATGGAGGCAGTCGAGCGCATCATCAATTCGTGGGAGAGGATATACATCCTTCTTCGTTACTCGATTGAGGTGGCGATAATCGACGCAAAACCGCTCTCTGTTGTCCTTCTTTTTCAAAAGCGCTACAGGGGATGCCCAAGAGCTAGAAGAAGGCTCTATAACATCTTTATCAAGCGTTTTCTCTACCTCCTTTTGGATGACTTGGCGCTCAGAGTGAGATACTCGGTAAGGGTGCTTGTGAAGGGGGCTGGCGTCTCCAGTGTCGATGCGGTGGGCCACGACATGTGTACGGCCTAGTGGACTGTTCTCACCATCAAATACGTCAAGGTACGAAAATAGGACACCTCGTATTGCTTCACGTTGGGAAGGTAAGAGGTAGGGGGATATAAATTTTGTCCAGAAGTGCCTTGGTTGGCGGCGGTATGACAGGTTGTGTCACAGTCTCAGCATCAGCAGCAAATGCAGAAACAATACATTATTCCAGAGGTGACAGTTCGGCGAGTGAAATTCCTTGAGGAAGAATATGGGTCGAAGTAGAAAAGTTGAGGACTGGAATCAACGTTCTGTTGTTAGCAACAACCACTACCATATGAGGAAGTGCGATGTTGCGCGAGAGGATCAGATCTGTGAGTGGAGCGACCACATAGTCACCATCAGGGACTGGCAGAAATGGTGACATAAGGACGTAGGTAGCAGCTTGAGCGGGTAGTTGTAGAAACTCCACGGAACGTCGGCGAATGTTACGTGATGCGGCGTCATCAGGACACAATGGCAGTTCGAGTCGCAAAATGCCAGTAGAACAATCGATGAGGGCAGAGTAGGCGCTCAAGAAGTCTATACTAAGAATGACATCATGTGGGCAAGCGTCGCGAGCAGCGAACAGAACTGAAGTGTGGTGGCCGGCAACAGTAACGCCGGCAGTGCACATACCAAGAACCGGTGTTCGGGTGCCGTCAGCTACTCGCATAGTAGGAGAGACGGCAGCTATCGGTACTTTTCGTAGGCGGCGTCGGAGCGTAGAACTCATAACAGATATGTGAGCGCCAGTATCAATATGAGCAGTAACGGTCACGCCGTCGACGAGAACACTGAGCAAATTGCGTCTTGAAGTAGGGGTCATTAGAGGTTTTGCGGTCTTGTCGTCAATGCAGCCTCACCTCCTGGAGCTGCAGTGGCTAATTTCCCGGGTGGCCTCCCGAGTAAGGCGGAGAGGGAGAGTGACGGTGTTGAGAGGAGCGCGACTAGCGACTCTGAGGTGACGCCGATCGTCTGAACCAGTGTCCTTGTGCGGCAATATCGGCGTAGGTTCATTCAGAGCGCAAAGACAGACGGTGAAGGTTCACGGGCCGGGAGTTGGTCGTCGAAAAGAGATGTGCTAGAGTACGGGCCACTGATCTTGGCGGCGGTCACCGGGGATGCTTCGTCGGTCATTCCGACGATTGTGGCAGTGGCGTGAAATGTGGCCGACGTGAGAGCACGAAAAACAGATTGGTCGATCGTCAGGCGTCCTCTACTCAGATGGGTTTTGGTCGCGGGGAGTGAAACGGGGAGCGGAAGTGGCAGAGCAACAATTGGGGCGGTGTGGTGTTGAGTGTGAGGACCGGAAGCGCACATGGGCGGAGGTGCGTTACTGGTGGCTTGTGGAAATAGGACGCCTATATTTGCAACTTCTTGATGGACGGCGACCTGAATGAGGGATATTGTCGCCAAATGGTCGTGAGCAGGTGCCTGATAAGCGACTGGAGCCATAGCTTCGAGCTCCTGGCGAACAATCCTGGTCAAGTTGTAAGGCGTCGAGAGCAGAAGGGGCTTCACGGGATCTTCGCACTCGGAGGTCGGAGCTGAGTTCGGGAGTCTGTTAAAGCATCGAGTAATGCGCCTGCTTTTTGCTTGTTCAAACCACCGGCATTCCGTTATGATGGAGTCAACCGTAGTGCAGTGCTTATACCTGAGTATGTTGAAGGCATCGTCAGCTATGCCTTTCAACACGTGGCCAACTGTCTCCTCCTCTGGCATGTCTTTGTCAATTGCGTGGCACAAGGCTAGCACGTCATGTATGTACGCGACGTACGATTCCGTGGACTTCTGAGCTCTGGCCGCCAGCTCGTGCCAGGCTGTAATTTGTCGCGCGGCCGATCGGCCAAACAATGCGCGAATCTTCTTCTTGCATAGGTCACAACTTGTCAGTTCTTCGTGCGTATTAAGCCCCACGCGTGTGGGGCTTAATATGAGTGCCAGTGAGCGCCAATGTGAGCGCCATATTCTACCTCGTAGGTAGAAAATGGCGCTGGAGAGCATTAGCGTCGCATCCCAACTGTGGTGCTTGCGGACGCGCTCGTACAACAGGAACCAATCGTCGACGTCATTGCTGTCCCTGCCGCAATACCTACCGGGGTTGAAGGGATGCGAAAGGACCACGGTTGCCAGAGACCCGGGGGCGGACTGCGATGACTGTGTACTGTCTTCGGCCATGGAGGCGGGAGAAACCTGGCGTCCGCTCCGAAAATCCAGTGCCGGGAGGAAGAGAGCCCGCAACCTCCAGCAAAAAGAGGCTACGGAGAGTATTTACTTAGCATAGACGGCCAGCGCTTGTCATGTCAAGACTTCAAAAAGCGCACAGGTTTCAGCAGGTTTTCCGTCCGAGAGGACAGCCTCTGACCCAGCCCCACTACAACGTCTTTTTCTTCGCCATTGCTCGTGAGAATATTATTCGTCTGAGCATAATCTGTTCTTTTTTTTTTTTCATTCGAAGTTCATGGTGAGAGCAATTAGGCCTATAATTTCTTCATACATCCACTGAGCTTTCAGATATCTTTTAAATGTATTGTGTATTTTCGCACTTACTGATTTTCTCGGTATTAAAAAAATTTTGGTTTTTACGTGCCAAGACCACGATCTTATTATGAGGCATGTGTCAAAGCGCTGATGAAGACCGGTTGCGGCTATAGGCAGGGGATATTCTCGCTGAACCATTCGTAAATTTTATCAGGTAACACATCGCTCAATTCCATTGCATTATAGCAGTTGGTTGAACCAAATTGAGCTGCTTTGTTTCATTTTGATTTTGTTGTTTTGGCTACTTTTGAAACTTTTAAATTAGGAAAGATATCAGTTGCTATAAAAAAAAGCTTACTTATACTTTGAAATCGTTTCAGTTAGAAACAGGCAGGTTACATATGCCGCCATTAAGACTGCAGACAGGGAATTTTCTTTGCCATCACTATTGAATAAGATATTAAAACTTACCGCACCTGTTCTTGCACTCGTCTTCAGTTATGAACCTGTTAGCATTGCCACCGCAGCCGCTATATTTGAATGGTTTACATACGCTTGAGTTCTGGCTAAAATACCAGCGTTCTCCTGCTCCGACACAAATTCTACCCCGTTCGCCGACATCTTTGGGTTGACCACATACTCCAGGCCGTTCATACTTTCTTACAGCTATGCATGGGGCTGTAAGACATAAGGTTGGATAGTTTGTAAAGTTTTGGTACTGATCTGATCTATAAGCCGCTGCATTGCACACTGTGTTATTGAGACATATGTTCTCGCACACTGAGTAAATAAGGTTCGACTTAACTTCAGCGTATTTAGATCATTATGAAGGACATTGAACCGTTCAAAAAACTATACGAGTAGAAACCACTTTTCCGGAACCACTTTTACTGCAATCCTTTCAGAAGCCTGTTTGTCTGTCTGTGCTGGCACAAAAAATTACCCAACTGTGTATCCGTTGCTACATCAGATCACATGTTGCAGTGTTACTTATTCCACGTGTTTTATTTCATGTGGTACTCCGTAATTAAAGCAATGCGATTTGTCAGTCGCTGTCTACAAAAAAATACGTCAGCATGTAGTAGAGCTTAAAGAAAGTGATAGTAAAGAGGCTAGTTATATATCTCTTTGATTAAAAAAATAAGTAATGATTTAAAATTCTCTCTGTATAAACACATATTTCTGGTGACCCAATCGCATTCGGCTGCTGTGATTGTCCCTTAGTTTACAGAAGTTGTCTTGTACTTTCGACTGCACAGCCGAGCCAGAAAGTTTTCCATGGTTTGCAGCTGGGTATACATAGCGCGGCGAAGCCTACACGTGGAGGTTTTAGTAGTGCATCTGAAAGCATAAGTTAGCGTGCCACACATAAAATACTTACGCAAGGCCCCCTATAAAAAATGGCCAGGCATCTCTTTAAAGTTGTCAAGTATCCATCTATACATTATCTAAATTGATTTACATTATTAACTCACATTATCAAATAAATAACCAATGACATCAATTACATAATGATATATGAATTGTTATACTTTACGATGTAGTGGCGGAAATTCTGTACTCCATAAAATGGATAAATACTTTTGATATGGACACCGCAAGCACTTCTTTCAGTCAACAAAAACACGCAAGCAAGTAAAAATTCGTGTCAGTACAAGACATGAAGAAATAATACAAAATATTCTTCCTAGAGATGCATGGCAGTGACAGGACCGAACTGATTGCGGACCTTTAGAGTGACCACATTTACAGCATCACAACTGACATGTTTTTTCGTTCATTTTTTTGTTTATTTTTTTTTTGGGGGGGGGGGGGATTGTTTGAGCCACCCAAAGCGTCACGATTGTGTGGGAGCGCTTCACGTATGCAGCCCACTGAGCAAAAAAGTCACAGGCCTGCGCGGCACACGCGGCACAGTCACAGCGTACGCTGGAGGACCGGCTCCATAGGAGCTCCATTTTGGGCACCACGTACTACAGGGTCTTCGCGGCAAAGTCTCTTTAAATAAAACATTACCACAATAATTACAACCCATTAGCATTTATGTTACCAACAAATAATTATTTTATCTGTGAGTAGTTCTTGCAGGCACTGCAATGACTTCGCTAGCTTAGACCATATGCTCTGGCGTTGCCCCTCGTTACGAGGCAAGGAAGAAATAAATTAGGACAAGTGGCTCTCCGCTATCAAGAGCCCCCATGCCGGGGCGCAACTATGGGCTGTCCAGAGGGCCCACGATGCGGCGGTCGGGCATGGCCTGACTGTCCCAACGTGGTTGCGGCCCGCTGCGCGCTGAGTCGCGTACCTCAGGACGTTCATTAAAGTTTTACATCCATCCATCCATCCATCTGTGATCAGTGTACTCAGAGCTTTAAAAATACATTTTAGTAGTAATTTTCATCGTATACTATGCCCTAATTCTTTTTTGATTGTTTGTGATGGTCCTCTTATTGTTCGTTGCTAAACTGTGTTATAGTCTATAGGTTCATAGTTTCATCCGCAACAACAATCCAATCGACCTTATTATTTCACTCCAAATAACTTTTTCCCAATTACTGACGATACCTTAGGATACATTTAATTCGAGGCTTTAAATTTTAAACTGCAATCATATGTTACGGGCGATCGAAAAACTGTCACCACTTACCACATGTACTTGCAGCTAAAGCCAACAAAGAAATCCACATTATTCGCGCAGCTAAGTGCTAAACACTGTCCAATTTGCTCTCCTCCAGGCATTAGAAAACCAGGTTTATAAAGGTGACTTCATACGTCAGCCAGAAACAATAAGCTCTGGTGGCATACGAGCACGATATATTCAAGCAGTACGGCAGGATAGACGGCGGTGTTCCTGCAGTGTCTACTAATATGACATATAGAGGCCACCTAAACCTTTGCCACTTTAGTCATAAATATCATTTGTATGAGGCCTCTATAGGTCAGTGTGCATGTGAAAACATTTAAACGAGTGTGGTAAAAGTCGTAGAGCATCCCCTAAAATGTTTGCTTAAATACTACCATGCAAACTTTACTATGCCCTCTAGTTCTAAGAACAAGCATCCTTGGGCAACGCTTGCCTTTTCTTCGCTGCAGGATGCCTTCTTTCATGAGTCCTTAGCTGTCGTGCGTACCCAGGTTGATACGCTGTGCTGGATACCGTCTGTGCTAGATGATAGAAATGCTGCATTTTCGGGTCATAGGAGATCCGTGTTAGCGCCACACGTTCAGCTAGTTTGCATATCGTCGCGAAATCGGTCGTGTGTTCGCTACTGAAGTGGGTATGCTTGCCGGGCTTAGGGAATAGGAATAACTACTGAGTGCTTCCACTCGGCTGGCACGTCCCCCGTCATTCATGCCTTATTAAAGTCTTTGCAGTTCCAACTTTCCATTTTCCCTGAGCTTACATATTGCCGTCCATGTGACGCCATCATCAAGTGGCAGGCTGTGAGCGTTGATGGTAGCGAGTGCGAGTTCCAATTCGTATTTATTGAAGTATGAACTGATGGCGTTGTCATGTGGGGTTGCTACCGGTTCGTAGGTTGATATTTCTGGCAGGTACTGTGCTTGCGGCAATAGCAAATTTGCTGCCTCTTCCGCCAGAGAGATTCGACTGTGTGATCAGTGATGACTAGAACATTGGCCGTGGTGTTCAGAGATTTGTGTTTGCCATTCGTAGCCTTTAAGGTAGCGCAGACCTATCGTAGTGCGGTGCACACATTTAATGATATGCAATGCTGACTCCGCCCTTCGTGGTAGAGTCGGCGTGCGTACCGACGAGCCACGGCCGTATACGGTTTCTCATTTCTAAAAAAATCTTTGTACCGTCTTTCATTTGTTTATAAACAGTTATGCCTACTTTCAGAATTCAGAATGGCTGTGGACATGCATATGAGGTAGGAGTGTGTCCTCATTGACTTCAAATATAATGGTCCCTGCATTGGGCGCTGACCTAATTCTCTTTCGAATTGATTTGTCTTGAGGTAGGACTGAAAAGGCTTGCCTGTAGACATGCCCACCGTGCGAAGACCGTGCGTCTGTTTTAGAGGTCTCGCTGATTTAATTGTAAGGAAATCCACCAGGGATGGAAGCCGCTTCCCCAGCAGTCGGTACTGCATTGCCAGTCTTGAGAGAACTAAATTAATTCACACTCCGACTTGGGCACTTTGAAAGTACAGAAGCGTGTCAATCCGCAACATGCTCTACTATGTCATAGAAAGGAGGTTGCGTACTTTTCAAAAAAGAAAAGCTTCTCAAAAAGCCATCTAAGTCACGAGTTGATGCAAAACGCCGGGTAACCTGCACGATATCTAATTTATAGGTAAACAACTTGGTTTACAGAAACATGGTTTCAGATCTGTCTTCTTGAGCCCAATGTAACTAGCCCAAATAATTTGCGAGGCGTCAAATACAATATTTATGGAAAGCACAAACAAGCACTACTCCGATATTCTCCCCGAGGTGTGACTTGTTCCTTGTGTGGAAATAATTAAATAAAATGTCACAGTTTCGCCCTAACGGCGAAGCAATGAATGCGATAGCAACACAGCAATGTCATACGAAGTAAGGTGAGCGGCTTTGGTAGCAATATGAATTGTAGTAAACATGAGCTGATTAAGTAAGCAGGTGTGCTGCGGCGTAAGTAGACCAACATAAAGAGAGACTCGATGACCACGAGAAGGCGCGTGTGAAACGGTGGTGTTGATGAGAAGCGCTTCCCGTGGGCAGCGCGTGCGAAGGGACACACCTGTAGTGCTGCACTGCCGATCCGGGCAGCAGTGCATGTGTAGCGTGCGTTGGAAAATGTGGCCCGACTATTACTAACTCGATGAACAAGCGTGGTGTGGGAGCGCACAAACAAACATGAATAGATCACACTGAATGACTGCAGACAACGACTGTCAAAACTCTGGCAGCAAGCGCATACGTCGCAGCGGCGAAGGTACGGGCGCGGTCTGTCGCTTCAACGGAAACTGAGCGGCGAATGCACGGCGCATAAAGGTCAGAGCCGTGTGGAGATAAGAGACGGTGCGGACGAGCGACGAGTGCGGTTATTGGCAGAGTAGAAGTGCCCCCCCCCCCCCCTGCGCTCCCTCCGGCGCTGGCTTCCCGCTTCCCTGCTTGCGCGTGGGTGATTGAGTGCGTTCGCTCTCGGTGATAGCGCGCGTCCCCGCACGCTTCCGCTCGGGCATACGGCGCGCGGTGAAGATTTTATCTATAGGGAACCTCACGGCGACGGCGACGGCAGAAATCCGGTTGCAGTGTCCATATAATTGCTCTCGCATTAAAGGGTCGCAGCATCGCCAGAAGGGCGAACTATCTATTTCGATAGCAAGTAGCAAAACTCCGGGCGGCCCGAACGGCCGCGCTCGCGCGCCCGGGACGCGAGGCTCCGCAAGGCTCCAGGTGGAGGGTTGGAAGTGTGTGTGGGGTGGAGGGGGGGGGGGGCAGAGTCGGCCTTGCGTTGCTTTGTTCGCGTTGATGGGAACGGTGGCACGCAGGTCAATTAACTCACTGCGGCTGCCGCGCTCACTCACTCCAGCGTTTTGACAGCAAGTTTCCGCGATCATCGAGTGACATGCGTTCATGTTTGCTTGTGCGCGCGTGACACTATGCTTTTTAGCTTAAGTATGCCTATATTTGCAAGTTTCTACTACTTGCTACTTTCCCTAATTCGAATAGCTGTCCACTAATTTGCTGTCGAAATCAATGATTCGCCTTTCGGGTGAAACTGCAACTTTTTTTTAGTGTTGCGTAATTTTACAAAGCTGCTTTTGCAGATAACTTAATTCTAGTCCGTGAGCTGGATTGTTGAGAGAGGCGGACATTACCTGCACGACAAACTGAAACAAGCATTCAACATTTCTTTAAGATCACTAATTAAAGTCTGAAGTTATTACTATAAAGCACCTATTGCAATTCACTCATTGTAGCCTGTGAGATTGAAAGGCGTACCCACTTGGAATAAATTTCCAGAATGACACTAGTTTGGAGATCTGCGCCATCAAACTCGCCATAAAAATGCACTGCTGTTCCACTTGCTTCTTTAACAAAATACTCTTTTGGGCTTTGAAGCAGAAAAGTAACTAGAGCACCCACGTATTTCGTCAAAAGCTTCGGTAAATAATATCCCGCAACAGGTGACCTCGTGGACATTCACTTCTTGTGCATACAATATCTGCCGTAAAGTAATTACGAAGTTTTATAGTGAATCTTTGTCAATTAGTAGAATAAGTGTTTCGGTTTCTCGTGCCACCTCTTTGAATAGTCCAGCTAAAGGACCTGCCATAGGCGATATTACAGCGTAAGCTGTTATGGGCTCATTCTATCCGTTTCGGTTGGCGATGACGTCCGCCGCCGTCACCCTTGTCCGCTGCCGCCGGTGTCCGTCGCAGCTGTCGCCGCCAATGAGAAAAGAATTCTCAGTTCACGCAGGAATCGAACCCGGGCCCGCTACGCGGGACTCGGCTCCTCTACCACTGAGCCACGCCAGCTCTTGCGATCGAGGTTGTAGCGGAGGTATGTCGTATACACGTGTACTATAGCGGACGAGGAGACATGCGATGCGACTTGAGTGCCGCGTAGCATCGATACGAGCGCACTTTTCATTGAAGCTGCATAATATTACACCAGGTGGCACGCCATGTAGCAGTTACACAGCTATCGGTACAAGGTAGACAGAAAAGTCTTCGGGAAGAAAAAGATTAAGGAGATGTATGAAAAATCCTAGAATGAAAAACATGTATGGCATACCTGACTAAAACAAGCACTCTAGGTAACTGTTTGTGGCCACGCATTTTCTAAGGCGAAGCCAATAAATAATAATCATCATTATCATTAGCATTGTATCGTGCCAGGTTTCACGCGATGTCAAATGCGTGTGGCGCAGCGTCGAAGTGTGCACACTTCGTACTGCAGATGTGTATTATTACACCAGGTGGCACGCCATGTAGCCGTTCATGAGCTTGGTTTAAGAGCTGGGTGGCGCAATCCACCACCTCGTTTCAAAGGGGACGCCCATAGTATCCATCCATCCATTCATCCATCCATCCATCCATCCATAGCTAGTAGTACAGGGTAGATACAGAAGGTTTTAAGAAAGCAAAAAAAAAGAATAACGAGATTAATAGAACAATGCTGGAATGAAACATATGTTTAGCATCCCTGAATAAATCAAGCTAACTAGGTGACTGTTCGTCACCACACTCTTTCAAGGGGGATGCCAATAAACCATCATCATTATCAGCATAATGTCGTGCCACTTGTCACAACCTGACATGCGTGGCGCGTAGCGTCGATGCGTCCAAATTTGGCATTGCAGTTGCGTTCTATTCCACCAAATGTCCCGACGTGTAGCAGTTGCATGTAGCAGTTGCGTAAAAGATTCCAAACTGTTTTGATTCCAATTTCTGCAATCAGCCACCACGATTGGTCAAAGCATTTTCGGGCCACTCCCAACTTCGCTTGTCTGTCACGCGACGTCACGAAAACCGCGATAGCTCCCCATCTGATATAACGTGTACACACTAATTATGCATGATTAAACCGCACAAAAGAAAGATAATCATTCCTGATTCGACGCCTGTTCACCATTAGCCCTCTGCTATTGGTCCAATGTTTTCTGGCTACGCCCACTTCGCCTGTCTGTCACGCGACGTCATAAAACCATGAAAACTCACCACGTCAAAGTGACGTGTACGCGAAAAATGCATTAATATGCCGAACAAAACTGAACTTTTTTCTGAATAGCCAGAGACTGCCCCGTTCCGAAAGGAATAGAGGATGGCTGCCCGCCGATCGCTCAGGCCCTCGATACTCGCACCTGCCGGTGAGCATCTATTTATTTGCGCATGATACACCTTTTTGCGTGGCAGTAAAACGTTATCGAGCCCTTACGGCATGCATACGACATCGCTTGGCCAACTGTTCCTTGCTGAGGACCATTTTAGCGGCATTCTTATCCTTCCGTTTGCATGCCGCCGCGATTTTCGACTAGCCACCGCAAGCTAAGTAAGGCGAAGCGGACCAATCGGAGAAGCCGGCACCACCCTCTTCATGCGGTTATCTATCTTCACTGTGCTAGTTCGGCCCCATCGAAACCCTCTCCACTAGAGCGTGCTCTTCGCCTCTTGTCAGCCAATTAGATAAGAAAAACCGCTGAGTGTAGACAATGTTATTGTTTTTGAAAGCGAGCAAAGGTGACCTCCTATAAACCAGGAGGGTGTTTGATTGGGTTGTTCAGACAACGCTGCGGGTCACCGCCCTATGCTTGCGTCGGTGGTTACGTAAATTCGACGTCAGGAGTTTGGAATCAAAACAGTTTGGAATCATTTTACGTTATAGCACCCCTGGTGAACTCAGGCAGGCTAGGTGACTATTTGTCCCCGCCGTGTTTCGAAGGGGACGAAAATAAATTATCATCATCATCAACAGCATCGTATCGTACCAAGGCTCAAGGGATGTGACATGCGCGCCGTGTAGTCTCGATACCTGTGTTTACCCTTCGGTACAAGTTATGCACCCACTCGCAAGGTATGATCCCTTTAGTGCGTGCTCTCGAAATAGAGCTCCTATAGAGGCGCTCCTTCACCTTACGCTGTGACTGTGCGACGTGTGTCGCGCAGGTCTGTGACTTTTTTTAACGATTCCCGAAAACTTAAAAGTGACCACGCGGTAAAATAAAAAAAGGAGTGCGAGCGGTTGGTATGCTAAGAGGGCGTTGCAAAAATCGATGGGGAATGGGGAGAGGCGCTCTTCTGATGACTTGGGAAATGTGCGTAGGCCAAATCTGGAATTGGGATCTGTTCTATAATCAAGGGTCAGTCGCCATATAAATTAGAAACCTGGAATGAAAAGCTCTCCGCCTATGTCTTGTTTTACCAAAGTTCTTTGCCAACAATGCACTATACCTAGAAGCACGCTTGCCCTCTATTTTGTGCCAATTTAGGTTATTAACGTACAAAACACTCTTAACGATGTATGATTCCCATGTAAAGTTATAAATCATTTAATTATATCTGCCTCTTCTTTTTTTTCAATGTTCTTGGCCTTGGTTTGGTTCTACCCTCCTGAGGTTGTCTTCGTACAGACACTTTCTGGTCCATTAGATGTACGAATATGTGAGTTTCCACCTATTCTCAGGGAGAGAGAAAATAACCAGATTATGTTGGATGTTATCTACACGAATAAACCGAAACACTAAATGGTCTATTACAAAATGACTTTTTGGGGCTACATAAAAATTCATCATAGCGAGAGATGCATCGCAAACAAAAACAAAATCTGGAATTGGCACTTACTCTTCCGCTTTGACTGGCTGTTCTCGTTAAGACTTATTGACTACATACCAGTATTTTTAGCAGAGTTTTTGGGTGGTTATATTGACCCTACGAAAAGTGAACTCATCAATCTCGAAAGTTGTTATAGTAACGATTTCTTTTTTTTTTTCTTTTTGTTCATCTCTCATTGCAAATAGTCGCTCAAAATTTCAAGTACATTTATTTGCCAAGTACCACCTCACTTAGCACTAATTTGAATGGTATGGGTACCTTGTCAGAAAGAATTAGGGATGAATTAGCAGACAGTTTGGCGGAGCGGCCCTTAGTGTTCTCATTCTCTCGATCCTACTTTTTTAGCTTTCATACCTGTTGCTAGGTTTAGGATATGCTCTGCCATGCAAGACTCTCGCAACCTATCAATAACGCATTTAATTGGTTAGCGACACCTCTTATTCTCTTGGCGTATAAATTTCTGCCTTGCTAGAAAAGCTGAAGTCCTGTTTACCAAATTTCGTTGTCGAATACATAAAATAGACCATTATCTGGATCAATTCGGTGTCGTGCCCTCTTCCTTCTGCTCATAATGTGGTGAGGATGAGTCAATATAACCGTTTTCATTTTTACGCTGTCGTTTTTCATCGTTATAAAAACATGCTTTATAAGAACGATTTCACGGTGCTGGATTGAATCTTGCCATTCCCGATGCCATATCTATTGTAGCCTCCTCTCGAGTACATAATCATAGAATGTTGGTGCAGCTGTAGTGAGTTGATAAGAGAATCAGGAAAGGTCCTTACTGAAATATTAAATCTGTATATGACTTCATTATTTCTTTGTCTTTTCGAATTTCGTGTGAGTCTGTCTGATCAACCACAGTGTCGGTATTGATGATGGCGATACACAACTGTTTTCTTTGGGGTGAACCCACATAGCTATGAGCAACAGGATTGGCTTTACCTGTGAAAGAAAAATCTGAATCAGTGATTTGGACATTGCAGGCTTCCCTGCCTAGGTCGGCGCATGCGCTTGACTTCTTGTCATAGGGCGGTCTGGTCCTCCGGCTTCGATGTTAAGATGGCTAAGATCTCGGATTTCTTCGTCTCCGCAGGCCAAAAACTCAACCAATCATAGCGGGAGCCATGCGCCGCGTGCGCCGCTGTGTTCCTTACAGCATCACCAGATGGCGCTCGCCTCCACCCATCCGTGGCAGCGGTGGCGCCGGCCGTGCGTGGGAAAGAAAATAAAGAACCAGAAAGCTCGCCTCCGCGCATAGCGTCCGCAGCAAGCGTTTCCCGCTACAGATTACGGTTCCATAAGCTGCACTTGCCAGGAAGCGGCAGCTGTAGCATACTGAACCAGTGAGTGACGTAACTACACTTTCATATGAAAATGAAGAGCCCGCCTAGCAACTGATTTAATTTGTATGTGACAGCGTTGTGGAAAATCCGCGTATAGTTAGAACTTCCGAAGAGCAGCGTGAGCACGATGAGTGGTGACAGAATCAGCAACGTCAATATGCACAACGGCGTCGTGCTCAGGCTAGGCAGGACGAAGTGGTTACTGCCCAAAACAAGCCAAGCACAGTTAGAATGCCTGAAGAGCAGCGCGAATAAGATGAGCTATGAAAGGAACAGCAACATCAATATGCGCAGCGGTGTCGTGCTCAGGCTTGGCCAGACCCAGTTCAAGATTAAGCCACATTGATCTAGCGCAGCGGGTGATACCACAGCTTCGCTGGCCAAGCACTTCAAAGCGTAGCTTGGAGCCCAATTTTTTTCAATAGATACTTTACCATTTTTTTGTTCCCAAACGTAAGCCAAGGTACCTTGTCAGTGTATATCTTATCTGAGGATAAAGTAACTTTTTCGTGATTATCCCGGTTTGTCTTGGAATTTACCCACAGTTTTCGTCCGACGTCCCAAACCTCCCAAGAAAAGTCATCCCCATTTGAAATAGTCGCATTTTTCTAACCTATTGCATTTTTTCCAGAATAAAGGACTTATCTCACAAGTTCAGAAGCCTCTAGTCAACCGGGTGGTTCTTGTTGGTTACCGGTTTGACTATAGTGTGAATCCGCTCTATTGTAGATCGTCGAGTTCAAGAATATGTTGAAAACGATCCTTTTTCAAGGCCATTTCTAAAGATTCTGCATTTTCACCTTTTTTCAGTTACTTTGCATATGCTGCATTCCACAATTTCAGGTTGGTCAGTAGTAAGAATTTTTATAACGTTTCAGGATAGTTCAGCTTGCCTTTTGTAGCATGATTTATTGAAAGGACAGATGCCCACTTATGCGAAACTGCGTCAGCAATACCGAAAAATTGTGCTAGTTCACTTGCTGCATATATAATTAAGTTCTTATAAGAGCACATGTGCCAGTTCAATAAAAGCCACCTGAAATACCAATAGCTGACTATTGGCAAATGTAGCGATACTTACATGCCATGCAGATTTCAGTAATAATATTAATGAAGCCACAACTATTAGGAACACTATTCATATCATCGTTCCAATAAAGGATGGCAAATCAAATTTCGTTCTTTAGTGTGCGCCAGACATTCCAGATGCAGCCACCTGGCAGGTAAGCCTGCTTACAAAAAACAGCAAAGAAATTCAACGTGACAGCGACAAACCTGGCAGGTCCATTTCTTGTTTCATGGACTTCGAAATGAAAATATTTAGTTTCACTGTGTGCGTACACCTCTCACCTCCATTCTTACTTCGACAAATACGGTCTTCGCCATTATAGCATCCTGCATCGACTTCACATAGTGTGCTTTCACATGAACTGCTGCATTTATTTCGCCAATGTCAATTATGGCTCTAAAATGAAGTAGCGAATGCGATCACAGTCACTGTGGCGAGCAGTGTGCAAATATGCGCTAACGGTGCAGTAGAAATTACATACCTGGCGGCAAATAGACACGTGGTGTTAGATGCAAGGCCCTAAAATTGTGCAGGGAGATGGTGAAAAGCTTCTAAGAATTCATGCAAACGTGCGTGCCGTGTTACATATAAGTCACGTGAACAAGCTTTTCGCGTAAAGTATTGCTTGCGCTAAGGCCCCGTATACCACTGCAGTATTGTTTAGTCATCATTGCTTTTCACAAAGAGAGAGCACTATTAAAGTTAAGCAGAGCAATGCTTCAGATTTTCGATATGATGAATCTCATTATTGGCTCAACACAATTGTACTGAAAGCTTATAGGTGCACTTACTAGGGCACATTCTCAACTTCTCTCTTTCCAACAAAATGCACTTGACTCATTAGAAGCTTGGCAAGGGCAGTATAACAAGTCTTTTTGCGTGCAAAACGGTGCTAATTGTGCACACAATGCGAAAACATTTGCGCCGGGCAAATAGGCACCAGCAGAAAGGTTGAAATATTGTACTTTCTGGACTCTAACCTAATACATTTATCAGTCTGAGTCACTTTATACTGAATGAAGTATGTTTAGTAAACTCTATTATCAATAATTAAGAGATAATATCTTATTATGAGCAGATAAAATGAAAGTAAAATTAAAGTATCATTTTTTTATGTCGCACTGAATCCTCAGCGTCTGTACGTTTGTGTGACGTCACAAATTTCAAAGTATGTGTTTCGCATTTCGGCCGCGTTGGATCGGTAAAAACTCCCGAAACTTGCCTATGTTGAATGTTTTGCACATTTGGAACACAATGTACATGTAGTTCATGTTTACCGATAAACAAATAAATAGCTGGTAACATACGCAGTCAAAACCTATGATGTCTTCGCGAGCTGTGGTGGGAATTAATGTAGTATAGAATTAATGTGGCAAGTTTTTTGGTATTGTCAAATGTTAATCTATAAATAGAGGTGAATATATTTTCAATTTTTTGTCCCATTAAATAAACAGTGATCAACTGTTACACAGTAAGGAGTAAAATTTTTCTGCAGGTTTGTTCATAGTGGGACTGATTATATTGCTTTTTACCGCACAAAATATTCCAGGTATGCCTTTAGCTGTTCTGAGCAACTAGCAGCCGACGATTTTGTTCGCCTTGCATTTGTGTTTTTCACTACGGATCCGAACGTGGTTACATCGAAACGAGGTTCTGGGTTTGCTCAGTTGTCTGCAGATGACTAGCCGCCAAGACCACTGCTGTATTTTAAGATAGCACCTGAGTGGTAACATTTGCGGCCATGCTTTAAGGCCACTCGTCCTAAAATATTCCGTAACGTTTCGATATCGAGAACCTTGACGAAGCATCGAGAAAGCATTTGCAGAGGAGCAATACTACATACAAATGCAATGATATCACAACGGAAATACGTTTGAGTGTTACACATACGCATGTGACAGCACGTACCAATCTTCAAACTATTTTCACAAGTTCATACCTCCAAGCCGTTTTAATAGGCCAGCATGTCAACCGCGAAAAAAAAATGAGATCACCAATCTGGTTACAGCCCTTGCTGCACTACCATGATCCATGCACTGAATAAATCCAGTGAGCAGTTCATAACTAGGGAACATGATTGGGCCACAATACAATCATCTTCACTTCTAGCCTAAATGTGTTTAAACAAATTTAAAAGGAGTGCTGGCCTGACATTTAAAGCCCAACAGATTGTTTGTAAATGGTCAGAGTGCACTAAATTATTCACTCAAATAATCTCTTTACACAAGTTTTGTTTTCAAAAGGTGGGTGCTTCATAAGTACATTAAACATTAGTTCGCTCCCTTCTTACAACCCCTGCGGCTACCGCGCGCAAGCGCATTTGGTATTTATAAGAGCATTGTCATCCTGCCTAGCCTTACGGCTGAACAACGTGAGCGATGTTTTTTTTTTTTTTTCAGTGTCTTGACGTCAGCATAATGTCAGTGACGCGAGGTCCGTCATTTAGAGTCAAGCTTTAACATGAAACTAAAATATCTGATACCTGTTTCCTACCGTCATTTGTGTTAACTTTGTCACCTTTACGTGCCAGGAGTGTATAGATGGGTTTCTAACCTTGTTTAATTATATGCCACTACCGAATTTTGAAAAAATTGAAAGCACTGGTGCGGTTGGCATGTTTATGAGACAATGTTTACGCTTCGTCTTGATGCTCGTTTGTTCTCGCCCTATTCCTTTAATATCGCTTATTTGTATGTCATTGGCCAAGAACCACTCAATGCACAGAGTTCAATGCACAGAACATTTTGCGGTGCGCCTCTTGCAGAATGAACTTTTTGATTATGATTTTTGTTGCAATTTTATGTGGCAATTTCTCAGAGTTTCTTTCATTTTCATGATGAAAAACTTGCTGGAGTTTGGAAAGTTACGCCTGCTAAATATTACAAGTTCATGTATGCGTAGAAGTACTACCATCACATGCGACACGGGCTGCTGTTCTTGTGATTGTTGTCCGTGGTTTGACGAAATTCGACATTGAGGTGATAGTTGTAATTGTCTTGGTAGAAGTGGTGCTGGGGACGAAAATACTGTACGATTCCCTACATGCAACGCCATGTAGATATAGCGAGAAGAAAAACATACACACACATACACGCATACAGACACACACAAAAAGGAACTCTGAAGATAAATACGCATCATGATTTAGGCATAATGCTGCTTGAAAGATGAACAAGCAATACTAGCTGGTCTCTTCAAGACAAAAGATGTTTATTAGTATGAAAGAAAAAGAAATTTGACGTATATTGGTGAAAATCGTGATTCTCTGGAATATGTGCGCAATATTTGGATATTGAGTATATCGTTGCGATATAGAGTTACCAAGAAGAAAAATTATTGACTATCTTGAGATTCGTTTCCACAGCCTTGACTTTAGGCTAAAATGATGAAAGAAGACGGTCATTTACGACCATCCGAGTTGATACTTTGTGCACACTTTCACAAATATATGCTTGATATTATGCGAAGTATACATCAAACTGTACCACAAAAGCATACTGGTTTGATAAAGAACCCTATGCATATCGTATACCTGGAAATTGAGCAGAAAGACAGCTTTTTTCCTTGTGGGTTCCACAGCCACATTGTGGGTTTCAGTTAGCGTTATGTTGTGATGCCCTGGACTTCCTTTATGCTCTTTTTCTACTGAGGCGTTTTAACATTGTTTTGTATAGACGACTAGTTGCTTGCCCATTGGTATTGCTTGTGCGTCGTATTTTGTTTTATTTTGAGTATATTAAGGCCGAAGAGGGAGCCGCCACAGCAACATTTTATTGAAATCGGAAAGCAATAGTAGGGATGGTTTCGGGAGTGGTAGGTATGAGTAAGTTTTAGAATAGCGGCCCCAAAAGTTTGAGGCCCCAAAGAGCTTTGCGGGTGTAAGCGTTGGGGCATGTAGGAGTGAAGAGCTTTAGAATAGGGCTTTGCGTTTGCGAAAAGCATCGCGCTTGCAGCGCCACTATGGTGTCAAAGAAAACTATTATTGTAAATATCAAAATGAACTATATCATTTTATGGTAAGAGTACTTTTGACTTTCGTGTTTTTGCGTTTAAATACAATTTAGAGGTTACCCATTAGCAGCAAGCGATTTGGTGCGCTTAATTTTGAGTAACCAGCTTTACGTGTCTTCACCAGCCAAGCTTATCCATGTTAGGCCTACGAGCCATGAAATTGACAATTGAATTCGGAATCAGCGGCGTCTAATGAATCAATCTTAATTACACGCGTTAGTTGAGAGAAAGCGATAACCGCAGTCACTTCTCCTAGCTAACGAACTTCCCGCGTCACCACGAATCGAGCCCAGTTTGGTGCTCGGTTAGAGCTGTCGTTGCGATGGGTGCCGCCATGTTTCTTGACGTAAAGCTTTTGGGCCAGCTTTTGGGGCTCCCGCTAAATCAGTGAAATAGCGTGCCCGAGGCATAACAAAGCGCAGTTTGGGTCTCGCGCATGCGCAGTGGCTTCGATGCTATTTCTTTGGGGCCCCAATCCTAAGCCTTTTTAAACTTCATTTGCGCTGCTGTGGCTGGTTGTAGCACTGCCACAGAAGCTCGCCACGTTCCCCCCCCCCCCTCGCTTCCTAGGGCATAATACGATTTAAACATATATGCAAAAGAAGTGCGACAGGTTAAAGAAAGACTATACGCACAGAATCGGCATAACTGGGTGTTCATTTAGGCATTCTACATGGAGTCCTTGTGGAAGCGAGGGGGTCGACCAAGGTTTTCTGGTTGTCCAAGCTGAAAGGGGCACTGCCAACGGGTGGTGCACGGCATCGTTGCAAGAAGGGTGCGAAACAGGCAAACGCCACGCTCGCTAGTGGGATAGACGTTAGTCATGCTAAATCTGAAAGTTGTTTTCCGACTGGGTGACGTTGCGTACTACATTTTGGGACTGTTAAAACTAACACTTATCGAAAAACAAAGAATCATGGATTCCACTGCATGTCTAAATAATTGCGGTCTGCCATCTTTTTCTGCTCTAAAAGTTGCATGAACGCTTTCAGGTTTTTCAAAATTATTTCGCTCCGTAAACTTTTCTTGTTGTTCCTCACTTTTTACTTTTTTTCCGCATGTCATGACGCCCTACTGCACGAACACTTCTGTCGATTCTGACTAAATAAAAATATTATATGATTGTTTTACTTGTGTTATACAAACAAAGCTGATGTTTTTGTTTGTCAGCTACGTTTTTGATAATTTTCAACGCGTATTCATAAGGATCATTCGGTTTCGTTAAGCCTATTTATTTCTGTTAAAAAGAATAGCGAAAACATGCGGATTCTGTTGTCAAAATAAGCTGAAACATCGCCTGTCGGTTCAAATGTGCGTACACGTGATACCAGATTACATAAATATAATTCGGCTTTAAGTTGGCGCACTTAGGGCGAAGCAAACGTAAGAGTTCAAGAAATAGTCAAACCTGGTCAGCAGGAGTTTTCCTACGATGCAAAAATCTGTACTTTGAATGATGTACTTTATGTTCAGTGAATAGGAATCCCAACTATGCATAAATTATCAGGGTAGATCACTGGCTAGCTAGCACTACAAATACGCACACGAGTGACCCTTTCACATTGTACGGTGATAAATACCACTTCTGGTCATATTACTTCAACTATTTTGCCTAAATTTTTAATAGCAGACAGCGCAGTACGCGATGAAATTGGTAGCGAGGAAGGTGCTTGAGCACGTTTTGTGTGACTGTGTTTGACACCGGCTACAGAGACGACAGTTCGTGACCATGCCAACTTGCGCATTCCTGACAGACCATGTTCCTTACAAATCATTTTGGAAGGCCGAATTCAGAAGCCGCCATCATAGAAGCCGAGAAAAGCATTGTTCCCATTCTTAAGGACAAGAATCCCGCACAAACAACTTTACCACAAATTGGCGTCAACCGTTATTCTGTGACGTGGACGTGTGCTGTGAACGGGTGTCATCGAGTGTGTCTGCTCTGTTCATCTCGCTTTATTCTTAGCTTTTCAGCTCCCTCGCCCTCCATTGTAGCGGAGCAAACCTTATTTTCTGTTTTGGTTAACTTGTCTGCCTTCCTCATTTCGTGCGCCTGTCTCTGGCTCTTTTTCTATCAAGAAACAATCAGAAATGCCACTTGTCAGCGGTCCCGCTAGATTTCAAATGTAAAAGTTGCATAAATTAGCAGAAATTAAACTGAGGCGCCACCTTTCACTTTAAGGGTGAAACAACGTTCACGCAGCGTTTCGCCCAAACAGTGATAGGTGGCGCTACGTTGCCCGCTGCCGCCAGCAGGCGCCTTCATTTTACAGTTGCATGAAGGCTCTCCAGTTGCAGCGAATTAGAAGCAATTTTGTCTAGCGTCGCCGAAGATGAAACATACTTTGAATTTATTTTGAACGAAGGAGGAAAATAATGAGCCCAAATGTACAATCAAACTGTGTGCAATGTGAAATTGTAAGCTGAGAAAGTTGAGCGCGAACCAGCCAGCAATTTCGCCATAAAGCGTTACTTGTATGCACCAGCCTCTTCTCATCGCGCCACATAATTGATCCATAAACAGAAATAGTGTTCATACGTGCACTCGTTCGTGCATTAAAAGATAATGAGGCACTTTTTAACACGGTATGCAAATGGTCCCGGTCTGTAAACAATCCTATGCGAGTCAAATACACAATAAAAATGTTTGCGCCTATCGGGGAGGGGGCTTGTTTCTCCTATACAGGTTTAATACGCTTACCATTAAAGGGTAAGATCGAATGGATGTTACAAATAAAGTTTACTTTTTTGGCGCCATTTTGTGGCAAGAAAACGCGTTGGTAGCTGCGACAGATACGAAAATTCACGTTCGCGCTATTGAAAAGGAATGTCAGCTTTTTTTCAGGGGCAACCAAGCATTGAATGTTCATCAGTGTATACCGAGAGCATCATGTGAGCATCTCTCTTCACAGTAGTTTTGAAGTACGTTTTGCCTTTGGCTGTTTTCGCGTGGCACTGCATGCTGGGAATATCATTTAAACAAATGCAATATTTTAGTCCATTGAATCACTTGTTGTAAAAATCTTACCACTTTCACTTCCAAATAACAATTGGTCAAACCATGTAGTACAAGTGAACAAGATTCGCTGGAGCCGCTCTCGACGGTGTTGTTTTTTACCCACAGATAATAAAAACATGTTCACAAGCTAAAGCCAGTTCTTGATAAGCAACATGAAAATTAGCCTCTTAACTTACCGCATGCACTTGCAGCAACAAAGATGAGTAAAGGATACATTGTTCTTCCAGCGTGCCGGGAAAATCTTTGTGCCATATAAACCACGGCAGCGGCACGTCGAATCTTGTTTATAAAGAGGAATCAACAAATTAAAGACCGTCATTGTCAATGGGTTAACGACATATACCTAACTGATATCAAAGAACAGGGGCAAGAGCAAACGCGCCGCAAGACGAAGCGTAAACAGTGTATCGAAGGCATGCCATTTTCACTTTATCCTTCGCGACTCTTTCTGTAACAACAAAGGGGATGCACCTGCCGTAAAACAACAACAAAGGGTGCGGTCAGCTGCACTGTGCAGGAATCTCTACGGAAGGGGCTATGGTTGCAACTTGGAGTGGCTTCAAGTGATTATTTGGTCCTATGTGTGCGCACGTGTGTGTGTGTGTGTTGCCCTCAGATCTGCGAGGAGGTGGCTTATATAAAGCAAGATCATGGCCCAAGAAAGGATTGTAGAGATCTCAAACCTTCAAAATGTATCAGCAGTATCCACAGCGTTATAGAATTGGCAGCCATGTGGGCAATTTCCGACATCCCCCACTACGGCGTGCCTCATAATCAGATCGTGGTTTTGGCGCGTAAAACCCCATAATTTAATTTTTTTAGAATCAATCTTCACAAAGTCCGCTGCTCGACCATAGCGTCGAAATAAATTGTTGTAAATAACGGGAACTTCTGAAAAACCAGTACAATTGCCACAATGGCTTATCTTTGAAAGACATGTTGAAACGTAAATAGAGGAACCTCTATTAAGTATCGCAGAAGAGAGCAGCAAGAAACGGTGCCCATTAAAGTTATAAACACCTTAATGTTGTCACGTCAACATCTCGCGTCAATATGTTAAGGTATCAATGGCAAGTGAATGAAACAATACTCGAGTAGACGCTATTGATTCCGGCGAGGTATACAGCACAAGTGGCAGATGCACTTTCGAAAATTCTTTTCAAATATTTTTGAGTGCTTATCAAAATACTACTTCAAAACGTAATAAGTACTTCCACACTATGCTACAAGATAAAAAATGTATTTCGTCATGCTAAGAAGCGCAATGGTGAAATTCCACATATGAAAAAAAACTAGCGATGTTGTATCTGTAATGCGATATATGCAGATTGTGCTGCTTCAGATAGGGTGCGACAAATGCTAATATACAAGCTGTCATTCTTATAAGAGCCGTCTGCAACCACGTCAATAAATTATTTGAAGGCACAAAAATATACGCGCTCGTGGATCTTTAGCATATTTCTCATGCCTATTATTATCTAAATCGATAAATTTGTATTGACAACGGCAGAAGGCTGTCTTGGATATCTAACGACCACTTTTCATGATTAACACTCAGATTTTATATGATTACATGACACCGAAATTCTTTGTTGATTTCAGCTTGCTTGTTTCCGAAAGTGTCTATGGTCAAGTAATTGGACCTCAACATGGCTGAAACTACCAAGGTAAATATGGAAGTTGAAGGTCAAAGTTCCATTTTTCAAGTGCGAAGCACTTTAGGGGCCCGGGCTGTGCGCGTGTAATGTTATCTCATGCCCTCGCGGTCACGCGCAAGAACAGGATCAAACCAAGTGCAGAATTGATAAAAACCGGTTCAAAATAAACTACCATGATTCGGAATAATGTAGAATATAGGGATAATCAAGCATTAAGCGCACAAATTCGCAGAAACTCGTGAAAATCGTTCCCCAAGCGCCAGTCTGGTACCAGCGATGCGCAAGAGAGGGCGCCACCACCCCACAAGCGCACGATTCCTTCTCACTCCAGCACTACTCCAGCACCCGATCAGCGTGCACCGTGGGGCAAGAGAGAAGGAATAGGGCTTTATAAGCAGTTGGCGTGCTCCGGAACTTCCTTTGGGCCATGGACGCCGAGCTGCAGGCGCGCATCGAGCGACAGCGCTGGCGCATCACTGCTTCGCACTTCCCCAGGTTTCACCTTAGTGGAGCTGCATTAGCGCTGGATTTGAACTACACAAGCGCAAGATTCTTTTATATCGCTCCGGAACCAGAGTGCCGATACGTCAATGTGACGTCCCGTATAGTCAGTGTCAGTACGTCGTCTGTTTCGCTTTTACAGGAAAAAGTTGCTTTTCTGGAAAGCCAACAGTAGAAATTTGTAACTTCACGCGATGTTTGTTTAGTTTTCTAGGGATGCAGTCGTTCGCAAGTTCAAGTTGAGCTTCATTGTTGACCGTGTTTTTACTCTCACCTCATGCCAATTTCAGAAGTTTTCACTTTTTATTTGTTTTATGACATGGCCACATTCGCCTTTACTACGGTTGATTGTTGCTTTCATTTCGAAATATTCGTCGTCTTGGCGATCTCATGGCGAACTGGTGAGAGAACTTAAGGTGGCGGCGACACCCGTCCTTCATCTTTGCCCGTTCCTGTGGCATACCAAGCTTCCGCTCACTGTACGAGTGTGTTTTTCTTTTTTATTGTAAAAGGACAATTTGCTAGTACAGGCTCAGGTATTTTTTATCTTTAGTATCCCTTTAGGGGGGTTGCGCATAACATGTGGAATCCGGTTGCCAAATACATAATTATGCGCGTGCGTTGTAATTCTGCTGCAGCGTCTTGCCCAATCAATGAATGGTGTTTAGGCGAGACGACGAAACGCATCTACATAATTGTACATATGATTTAGGATGAGTTACATACTTAGCGTCTTGATACGTTCTTCCACACTTCCTCAGTCATTACACCAACAATACTGAGAAGTTAGCCAACTCCCTGATCAGAGAAGCAGCCCCCACACCATCCCATTTCCTCATGCATTCTTCCCAGCTGGAACCATGTAGCGAGGATCAAACATGGCTCCTTTAGGACGTCGTATGTAACGAATATCATCGCTCCCGAAAGAGAAGCAACTTGGGTTCATCTGACCAGATGACTTTTTCTCAGTGCTTATGAGCGCAGCTGAAATGCTGTATTGCCCATATTCCGGTCACCGCCAGGTTATTGCTTTCAAATGGTATTTTGATGGTCTGCGTGCATTAAGTCCCGCAGATCCCAGCCGACATCTAATAGTCATCGCAGACACACAGCGGTCATGTCCAAAGTCTATATCCTCAAAAACTTCCCCAGCTAATAGTGTGTATTCGCACGTCTTGCTCGGCAATCATCCAGTGGATGGATACCAAGGTACGTCTGTCGGGTCGTTCAGGAGAAGAACGCGTAGAAACACCTCCGCTCAGGTTGTTTCTTTGACAATCTGGGAAATTATAGATTGCTCCGAGATGTCGGGCCGTGCATTCTTCACAGAAAAACAAGAATATGATATTTTTGTTCATCCGCGAGCAAGACCGACCAGAGGTATTGTCAGTGGCCAAAATAATGGCCAATGATAACCGAAACAGGCGCCGACAATTTGCTGGAATCTATGTCTCATCATTGCCAAGTTGTAATCGAGAGAAATAGCTCCCGTACATTGTAGTTAAAACGTTCTTGTTTATGTTTTTTTATTTATTTATTTTCAAGGGCAATCGCCTACGCATCTATTGTGATGAGGGTACAGTCTATCATGAGTTTCGAATACTAATATTAATCAAGGTTTTTTTTTCAAGAAAATTTATTTGAGAAACAGCACGACTTAATATTTGTAAAAATATGCACCTTTCTCATGCAAGCCCATTGCTTTACATTTACTTTGTAATTTGCTCATGTATGCTACCATTGTGTTATATTAAACAAAAAATTAAAATATTTGATTTTTTATTCATTTATGTCGATTTCATGCACAAGAACACTCACTTGGCGCCCTTTGCTACAGTACAATCTACTTGGCACTTATGCACTCGGCACAAGGGCAAAATACAAACATACAATCATTTCTCCTCCTGTGGTGAAGGATCTTCAGCTGCTGAGTTTTTGGTACAGAAACTGGGTGAAAAGCAAATGCGGGAACACACATCTATGTTCTTCAGCACCATTGTAACGCTTGCTCCATTTAAAGCAATGAACTTCACTTCCAAAAAAAAGTAGAAACAAGACAGTTAGTCAACCATACCGATAGATAATCGGCACTTCAAATTACTGTGAATATATAATCATTATATTAAAATAGGAAACTTGCCTGCACGTCAGGTCTGGCCACGTCGCGCTGACGACCTCGAAATGTGTGGAAATAAGGAGGCTTATGAAAGAGGAGGAGGGAAAGAGAGAAAGTCATAGCGATCAACCACATGTGCGTCTGGTTGAAACCTTACAGACGTCAAAGAACGAAAAAAATGATAAAGAGAGGGAAGCAGCAACGGAGGGAGGCAACAGCGCTGCGTTCAGCTGAAGCTGCGTTACACACCTGCACTTTCTCACAGAAGCCAATCCATTTCAGAAATTGTAGCGTTGACCAAGTTACTTTGTCAGTCTGCGACAGAAGAGGCCATTGTCTAAATATATATCTCCCTATGAATAGACGACAGCCCTGCTCGCTCAACAGAGTACGAAGAACGTTGCGGTCGGTGCTATAACGAGTACAAATACACTGTGTGTTCCATTGTATTTTTGCAGCTGCATGAGTCACACATGGGTGTGTGCCATGTCATTTCCATAAAGAATAAGTAGGTTTGCGCAAAAACCGAGCCATAGATGGAGGTGACACAGCAAACTCGCATCACTGCGAAAAAGATGCGATGGCATTTCCAGCTTCAAAGATTCGTCAAGTGTATACGCAGGTAATAGTTTCAGACGCTCAGGCTGTTCCCGTAACCTGGCGTTCTGGTGTAAGCAAAATGGGATGACCTGTCACAGGGTCCGTTCAGGACAAAGGTATTGGAACATTCCGGATTCCCTTATTTGGTTGACCAGGTAGCATGATCAGCAAGGTCGTTACCTATAGATGACACACTGATCCGGCAGCCATTGATATATGAATTATCCCTGACACGCAGCTTGATGGAGAATTTCTCTATTCTCTGATACAAATTGCATGTACGTCCTGCGTGGTAGGGCTTACTGTGAATTCTGAAGGGCCACCTTCGAATCACAATAGACAGCCCACAATAGAGACTGAGTTGCAGGACGTAATTGACAGCAACACGTAAGCGGTAAGTTTTGGTACATTAGAAGGCGTGATACGCGACAACTTGATCTTTATTCTAAGTTTGGGTGGGATGACAACGGCTAGAAACTGAAGGATATCCTCTCCTCATATTATTCGTTCAATAACAAGTGTCATCTGCCGTAGGGCCACTGTTTAATGACCCACCTTCGCAGTTCGCGTAATCGTGAGGCATTTTTGTGGTTGCTGAAGGCGCCACAGGGGTGATCCAGGTCTTACTACTGGCATGAAATTAGACGACTTGATGACGTACGCGTGCGCAGATAGGTGACACAGAATGCATTTTGAGGCTAGTGATTGAGCGTGTGCGAGTATCAAGAATCCCTATGCGAGCACTTTTGTGAAACACGGGCAACGCGCCGCGTGTTAACAAGAAGTGCTGCTGTCCATGGACTGGTGAAAAGCCGACGCAAACAGTATGCTAATGACGAAGAACGTAGACACGGATGAAACACCGACAAACAATAAGCGTTTCAACCGGCGTCGTCTTGCGTTGCGTCATTCGTTGCACTGAGACTCACCAAGACCAGAATAGGCCGGGCCCACTCGTACTGCGGCTCACAAGAAACAGACAGGCTCACTCATACTCGCGAACACAGTCACTAGGGCTCACTCAGATTAATGGAATTACTTACACAGTCATGCAAACGGAATCGTGCATTATGGTTCAATTAAGGTTAAGGTTCAGTGGAAGGTTCCGTTCAGGATCATGAAATTACCCCCTTGCTCATTTGATTTGAGCTTACAAGTTTATATCTCATCTGGATCACCAGCTCACTAAAAGGTTCACTGAATCTGAGCAAGATCAAAGTCATGTTAACACTCATGTGTAGTTCCATGCACTGCCCCGGACTCACTTGCATACTCGTCGGCTCACACTCACACGTACACCTTCGCGCTGACAACCCTGTCCACTTCCAGATAACGGCGCTCACCGGTAATTCCGATAGTGTACATTTATACTGAAATAAATACAGCGATGTTCGCTATCATGCTTGTCATCCCCAGCTCACGCACACAAACTCTGAAGCACTCAACCTCACCGTACTTCTTCGCACTTACGCCAGCCTAACTTGGTGACGCCATGTGAATTGTGGCTTTTCTGAATCTGGGACTCTGAGTTATCTATTCTGTATCACACCTGTCACTTCTTGTTTTTTCGACTTTGCGAGACTAAGTTCGAATCATAATCTACGTGATCCCCGATGAATCTGAGCCTATGTACTCACGAGTGGAGTCCGTTAGATTGAGTAAGCTTGAGTAAGGATATTAGGTTTGAGTGAAGGTTCACTTTTATTTCGGAAACCGGGTTCGGCTCAGTGCGGCTTTTTCTCGGTCTCCCAAGTTTCATTCTCGAAATAGGGCAAAAATATGGGACGTGAAGAGCGTCAACTCGCCCAACTTTCAATGCTACTACAGTCTGGCCTAGTTGCGCAATGTAAGTGGCACTCCCTCAGACTAACTTGCAAACTAGATTTTTGAATGCGAAGCATTTCTTGACGAACATTTGCTACTTTGCCAGTTTCTATCTATCTACCTATCTATCTATGTAGCCACCTACGTCTTGCAGCTCTCATAGTCGTTTAGTTAGCATGGTAGGTACGAAAATTGTCATAGTATGATGAAAGCGTATAACGCACATAGATGATTGGTTGTGACATAAGTATATCATGGCATGTATGTCATGTAGGGGATGAAACGGCTGCCTAGGTCTTGGTGCTCTCATTGTCATTTCGTTAACTTGGTAGGTACCAAAATTGGCGTAGCATGATAAGAGTGTATGATGAACATAAATGATTGGTTATGACATAAGTATCATGGCATGTTTGTCATGTAGGTGATGAAACAGCTGCCTACGTCTTGGTGCTCTCATGGTCGTTTCGTTAACTTGGTCGGTACCAAAATTGGCATAGTATGATAAGAGCGTGTGACGAACATAAATGATGGGTTATGACATGAATGTCATGACATGCGTGTCATGTAGGTGATGAAACAGCCGCCTAAAATGGCAGTGACCCAGCAAAAAAGATAAATACTCAAAAACCACTGAAATGGGCTCGGACGTAGGTACTAAGGAAACACTAAATGATGATGGTAGAAGTCATAGTTATGACAATGACTCAGCAAAAATGAAAGTGACTAAGTGAAAAAAGTTTAACACCAAAAGCCACTGAAATGTGCTCTCACGTGGGTACGAAGTGAGGTAAACACTAAAGGATGGTGGTAGAAGCTATATCCATGAGCATGAAGCATCAAAAGTGACAATGACTCAACAAAAAAAAAAGATTAACAGTCAAAAACCACTAAAACCACAAACTCCTCGCGACCTTACTAGGCCTAAGATTCACCAGAATTCTACTCAATCAGGCTCACTGGAAGTCAGACTTTAGGGTCGGTTTGCATCTGGGTCAACTCATGAGTGCGTTTGCCGATCTATGCACGGGACATCAAAAAACCAAAATTTAGAAAACAAATGTATTTGATTTATTTATTCATTCGTTCGTCTCCATGGTATCTCTTCATGCCCATTGCTGTTGTGCGAAAAGATGAGAATGGGTACTGAGATAAGTGGTGGGGAAAACTGCCGTAGACGAGATGCTCCGTGACTGCTGGCCATGCCAGTTTCAGAGGTAACGTTTGACGTAGACTGTCGCACCACCAAAACCACCCCTGTTAGCAAATATACACTCGTGGAGAGGGCTCGAGGAATAAAAGCGCGTTAAGAGAATGATAGAAAACTTTTATCTCTTGTTGGGCATGGTACGGACCCATTCTATATGCAAAAGGAGACCACGAAGAGGCTGGTCATGAGATTCGTAGGGTGCTTTCTTGAATAAAGGAACCTGGGAAACCAAGTGAGGGGATGATTAGAGCGCATATCACTGGTACTTTTAAGTTATGAACGGCAACTTACCGACATCCTTGAACAGTAAAATAAATTGTGCATTTCACCAATGTTAACCTATTCAACTAGTGTTTCAATCATAGAACTTCAAAACATGCCAAGAAATGCACAGTGAGCGATGCGGCAAAAATAATAGCCGTAACATCAAGAGGCGTTAAGACGGTTGTACGGATTAGAAGGAAAAGCGGAGGTAGATGTTATACTTAATATTGTGAAAAAAATTTACTTGTGCAGGTTGTATTTTTCTGCAGCTGTATTCAAACACCCTGGATAGCATACACAAAGCCAAATTTCAGCCATAGAACTTTTCAATAATATCACTGAACGCATGTAGCTGACAGAAAGCAGTGGGGGTTTTATTTGGAATCTCTCATTCATTCGTACTATTTCTCTTTCACAATAGTTTTAGAGTAGCCGACAACGAGAGATGTTACATGAGAGCTCGTGGAAATATTTGGTAATTCGTAGATTCTTTCTTATTCTTGAATGCCGTTGGTAGGTAGGCAGTAAACTTTATTGAGTTCCTGAAGTAGTCACCCCCCGTTTTCTTGAATGCCGTCGAAAAAAAATACACCACCTTGAACTTCCTTAGATCCTTCGCTATTCTTGAATTCCTCCGAAAAAAAAAACATCTTGAACTTGGTCCCGCAATGTTCCCACGTCAGGGGATATCTCTCATTGTTTTCTTTTTTTTTCTACTGTGAATAGTTTTGCCAGTAGCTAGGGCACCTATGCTGATGGAGTACTAACAATCTAGGGCACACTGTACGAAATGTACATGAATACATTTCTGTTGGCTTACAACGCTGAGACGTCTAGAATGGTTCAGCAAGGAATAAAAAAAGAAATTAAAAGGCTTACAAAATAAAAAATAGTGCTCTTTATTTGTTGAAGAGCTATTCAAAAAGGAGGGTTTGTTTGTTTGTTTCATTGTTTATTTGCATCCTTGCCGATTTGCTTGCTTGCTAGCTTGTTGCACAATTTGAACGTTCCCATGGTGGTCGTATACCGACATCTTTGTTGATATATTGGCCTCCATATCTACCCGCCACCCAGCGAGGGCGCTTAGTGGTTGTGGCATTGCGAAGCTAAGGACGAGGTCGCGGGATCAAATGCCGGCGACGGCGGCCGCATTTAGATGGGGGCGAAATGCATGAACGCCACTGTACCGGCCGTGCATTGGGTGCGTGTTAAAGAACCCCAGGTGATAAAAATTAAACCGGAGTCCCCCTCTACGGCATGCCTCATAATCAGATCGTGGTTCGGCCGGGCACGTAAAAAACTAGAATGAAATTCAATCTACCTTCGGCTCTATCTCTTATTCCATAGAATTCAGGCCTCACGAGACTCCAGGAAGTAAGGGAATGGCGAAAAATCACGGAGGCCGTGCACCCAGGCTCCGAGCTCATCCGGGTCACTGTGAGAGAAGCGCGGTCGTGGAAGGTGACTCCTTGCGACCTCTTCGTGTGGCAGGCGCACTTCGAGAGCTAGTCAGCGGCGTCGATATTGCTTTCTGCGCCACAAAAAAGTGAAAGCCGTGCTTTCTTACAGGTTCGTCAGCGTCTCGCGGCGGTCGCTGCCTCCATTCTTCAACAATGGTAGGTGTGAGTTTGTTTTACAGTCGAAGGCCCCTTAGAAGCTGCTCCGCTTTTCTCCTCATGTTGTGCGGAATAATAATAACGCTGCAGGGACCTATGCTGTATGCATTCTGTCGATCTGTGTCTTGTCTACTTCCTATAATCAAAATATGCGACGCACTATCGGCACAAATTCAAACACAAACAGGTCGAAGATTACTATAATGCGTACTTTTGTTTCGAGGTTATGCTGCATTTGTAGCACCAAAATTGTTTTAGTATATGGCAAAGGCTTTTATTTCTTTATTTCTTGCACAACTTTTGTCGAAGTTATCGCCACCGAACTATGTCGACATAAACGTATTCCTGCACGTTTCGTATAGTGCACCAGGTTGTTAGTACATCATCAGCATTGGTGTCCTGGCGCCTGACACAAAATCCCGAGACAATGAGGGATACATTTTGGCGTGGGAGCTTTGCAAAGACACGTACATATATCACTTCTTTTCCAAGGATATAAAAAATTTCGAAGGTAACCAAATATTTTGTCAATTAGTCAAGTAACGATTTATTTCTCGACCACTCTAACTATTCTCAAAAACATGTAATATGAACTCAGAAATTAATTATAACCACAAATTCAAACGCAAACAAGTCGAAAACTACGGGAATGTGCCCTTGCGTTACCAGGTCTTCTTTCAATTGTAGCAGCGACCGAATTCAGGCTCTCAATTGTAGATTCGGCAGCAACATCAGGCTTAGAAATAGGCTGAAAAAAAAGCGTGAACGTCGCACTCTGATGTATTTACCCGTAGAAGATGTTTTCGGTAGCTTTATCTTGTTTTTTTTTTCTTCGCGTTTCTATTTGTGCTTATGGTATTTCGCCGTGACTATTACACCCGTTGTCGCGTTTGCTGAATGCCAAATTAGACGTACGTAGCAGTCGTTTAGTTCCCCTCAGTATAATGTGGGTAGATAGCCATCCATTCTAATAACAATTGAAAAGAAAGCGATTTGTAGCGGCTATGTTGCCAGGGTATGCTGTGGAAGGTTCGCCGAAAATGCTTTTGCACAGAATAAATGAATCGCTGATTTTGATCATTTTCCGTAGACAAGAATGTGACATGTTGCGACATATTCAACGAGCTTCGCAGATGCCGCATAGAGACTGAAGGAACATTAAAAAAAAACGAAGTGAACCATGCGATATTTCCTGCGTCATACATCCGCATTCAGACTTCCATAGCCAGAGGTCTAAATAGATACACTCTTTAGAAACAATGAAACAGCTCTGCGTGCTTGGTCACGTCTAGACGCAAGTAAGCACCCATCAGCGTAGAACATGGCAAAACTAACAAACAGACAGCAGTGCCTGTTTTTATCCTTGCTATGCCCTACAAGGCAGCGGAGGAGGTGACGAGCACATAGTTCAACGCTTGCCGAAGAGGGTGAGAGGGTCTCCACCGCAAGGCTCAATGCACGAGTGATGACGTCCGAAGTGAGCGTTTTCCACCATCCGCTGCGGAGAAATTTCCGCGGCACGACCACATCGAACCACATGGGGAAATCCCCACCACAGGACGGGGTCGCAGGATGACTCATGTCAACAGCTCGTCGCCCTCGCCTAGCTCGATAGGCCACTCGCGAAATCGCTCGCTTCGGTTTCACCCTCGCCGTTTGCTTAGGAGGCGACGAATTCACTTCGCTGGAAATGTACCACACCCTCTCACATCCCCTCCCCCCTCACGCCGGCGGCCGTCAGACCCATTTAGGCCGTTTGTAAACCTTGTTCCCATTCTTGTCCCGATATATTGCAGTGTATAGGCTGTAAAGAAACGCTAAAGATGACTGATAACGTTATCTGGATTGCTGAACAGCACGTATGAAACATCAGAAATGTCGGTTTTAGCCTATGCCGAGAATATTTATTTATTTATTTATTTATTTATTTATTTATTTATTTATTTATTTATCCATTCATTCATTCATTATTTCGTTATTTATTTATGTGGTTTAAAGCAGCACTAATCAGTAAACATAAATCAGATTGAACTGATAAAGCATTCTTTCAAAACCCCATTTTCATTAATTCATCAACAATCGCACGATAATACGGAAAGAAAAATGGCCGACGCTTCATGTTTTCACTTTTGCGCCGAAACCCCAACGGCTGTCCGTGAGTGTGCCGTCCACAGACTTTCCATAGTATTTTCTCACATTTGGGCCGTTGTGACTAAAAAGTTCACGACACTTGCTGGGTTCAGTCATTGGCACCTTTAGAATAGATTGTAGCCACAACTTCATCGCAAAAATAAAATTCTCTAGGCCCTAGCAGACGACGTCACAATTCGATGGCGTCCCAGCGAGCCGGTGCTGAAACTTGCCAAGATAGCATTGCCCCAAGTATATGGATTGTTGCGCCATCTCTGGCTTACGAAGCCGCTTCTCGTTGTAAGAGCGGCTTATCTATTATTGTAGAAGGCTAATTAAACAAAACAGCTGAACAAATTCTATCGTTCTTCTGTGTCCCCCTAATGTCGCAAATGAATACTGAGGCTAAAAAGCGACGCCGTAGTGGAAAGCTCCGGATTAATTTAGTTCACCTGGTGTTCTTTAGCGTGGACCCGGCTTTAACTAGACGTTAGTTCTTAAAAATTTATCCTCCATCAAAATGACACCGCAGCAGCAGTGAATCAGACCTGTGACCTCTAGTTCAGCAGCAGAACGCTCTATGCACTGAATCAATCAATCTCTGAACTACCGCGGCATTGTATCTGCCGCTAACCCATGCCTGCGCGTGTGAAAAGTCCGCGTGGGGGGCCCGAATTGCTTGTGCGATGTGCGATGCAGCTCAGGTATGCGGTCACATGAAGCTATCACAGGATAGAAACAAGTTTGATATCGATGGTTATACTTATGGTTGATGGTAGATATGACAACAGAGCAGAGGTTTAGTACAGTAAACACCTAATTAAGTGTCAGGAATATTAAGAAAAAATGAAGGAATACCTAATGGCCGTACACCAAAGCACACAATCGTAAACTTCAGATACCCATCGCATCAGCACAGGTTTGGCTCCATGTGCGTGGCAGTTTCCCGCCCTTTCCGCTCGCCATTTAAGTAGACGACGAGTACGCAGAGCCAAGTGTTGCGTACAGTCAAGTTTCCGACGATGAGGGCGCCGGGCCCAGTGTAGTGTAGCGTAGTGTAGTTTACATTTTACACCAAGCATTCACCAGCATTCTCTGTGTCTGTGTCGTACTTCACTCCAATAACACAAAGTTAACACAAGGAAAACACAAAGTTAACCTAAACAATACATCACGGCACACCAACGCTGAAGTGTGAGTGCCACTAGCAGACACCTAAGTCAAGGATTAGCGTCGTTTCTCTCCTTCTTCCTTTTTTTTTCTAGGAAACTATATCTCGGGAGGTTCAACTGGCTCCGTTGTGTTTTGTTCTGCTTTTCTGTGGCTCGTGTTGTCGCTTTTTGGATGCTACGCAATGCCGGCTTGCGGGGGAATTTGTGAAGCCCAACGCATGGCCTGGACAACGACCTTTCGGTGTTTTATGTTTACGCCGTCTCGAATGTCGAGTCGGCTGAGGTAAACAGCGCTCGGTGGACTGAAGGACGAGCACACGACGGCGGAGTCTCATGTGTGGAGTACAGACTGCGCAGCGCCGTCCCATACGTGACTGGTCGGCGGTGGTGCATTTGCTGCAACGGGAGTAGGTGGGCTATAAGCGTACACCAGCGCATAACAGCCATAACAACTAGCGACGCACCGTGCCCTGTCCTCTAGACACATTCCTTCTGAGTTGTGTCTCGTCTTCAAGGGCAGAGCAACCGTGGCCTTGGGCAAGACGTTCGCAAACACGGGGTTTACGAGGGTGACTTGCGTGGCTGTAATGGCGTTCACGAGGCACCGTTTACATTAAGGCGATGCCGTGCGCACTCTGTTCGTGTCGACGCGTTATACCAGCGAGTGATGCCGGGTGTAGGCGAGAAAGGCTCTGTTGACAGACGCTTGTTTTGTAAATCAAGGACGACGCCGGTCGCACCGTGGCGGTTCTGACGCCGAGCTGCGTCGTCTGGGGGTAGACGAAGGCAGGAAGCGAACGGTGATGTACAGGAACGAATGATTGCTCCGACCGTGTCCTCCGAATGTCTACGGCAAAGCTTCGAACCACTCTGTTGACAGACACAGTTGTTTTGGAAATGAAGGACAAAACGCCGGTGGCACAGTGGTGATTTTGACGCCGAGCAAGAAAAGATCCTTGGACCGCCATGGCCTATGCATTCTTGCATCCAAAAGGCCACAAACGTCCTTCTGCACTTCGTGAAGTATACTGGACTGTACGAATGCTTGTGACTGACTCTACGAATGACTGACTCTATTAATTTTTTTTAATTTTCTGTCCTTATCTACAGTTCCTCTTTCCCCCTCCCCAAGTGTAGGGTAGCCAACCGGGCACATCCTTGGTTAACCTCTCTACCTTTCCTCATCGTTTTCTTTTCTCTCTCTCTCTCTCTCCGAACCAATGATAGTTGTGAGAGTGCCGTAGGAAAGAATGCTGCAAAGTTAGGCACCCATGAACAATTCCTGGGAAAGAATAACTGGCATTAGGGCCTGCATTCACAAGCACTACTTACGCTAGAAATGTTCGGAATAAGAAATTTCAGTCAATACTGATGCTGGAAATATTAGAGAACGCGGCCGACCAATGGCGATAAAGCACATATGAATGAAAATCTTTGTGAATTCAGCCGCAGTGATCCAGAAAACATACCTTAAAGAAGAGAATATCTGACCGTTGAATACGAATGAAAAAAGCCTAACCAACTTTCCTTGGCTTGTCCACAAGAACTTTTTTATTGAACACGCAGTAGCATAGGAACTGCGTCCATGTAAATAGAACAGGTTTTCCAACAAGAGTCTGGGACGTAAACGGTGTTACGAATAACTCAACTTAACAGAAACGAAACCTCCATAGACAACAGTTGGCAGTGACTGATTTATTTATTTATTTATTTATTTATTTATTTATTTATTTATTTATTTATTTATTTATTTATTTATTTATTTATTTATTTATTTATTTATTTATTTATTTATTTATTTTAATGTCCTTAAGCAACACCGGGGCTACGAGGGAGGCCGTAGTGGAGGGATTTATTTGAACCAGCTGGGTCTGTTTAACCAGCACTAAAATCTAAGTACACGGGTGTTTTTTTTTTTTGCATTTCTCTTCAATCGAAATGCGACTGCTCTGACAGGGTATCCAACCCTCGACCTCCTGCTCTGCAGTTGAACGCCATAGCCAGATAGCAGCCGTGGCAGCTGCAGATAGCTACACCATGAATAAGGTCGTCAAAATATGGGGGTGGGGAGGGGGGATAACGAAACCATTTTTAAGCGACTACTCACTATGTGTGGATTTTAATCCAAGTGTTGATGTGTAACAAGTAGCCGTCCCATTCGTAACATTGAACTATGTTGCGTGGATTATGCGTGCTTTGCTACTACGCTATGTTGAAATCAAGATTCGCGGTTTTCAATTTCAAATTGCTCGAGGGGGTGGGTGCCACGGCAAACAGCTGACTCTCCCGGACGGGTGCCTCTTAGAAGTCTGCCTAACCCTGCCAATTTTTTTTTCTTTCAACCTGCGGTAGGATTTACTGGTATATGAAGCCTGTGTAAAAGAAAAGTGTACAATCATTGCATGCTACCGGTGCTAACATATGGGGCTGAAACTTGGAGGTTAACAAAGAAGCTCGTGAACCCGTTAAGGACCGCACAAAGAGCAATGGAACGAAAAATATTAGGACTAACTTTAAGAGACAGGAAGAGAGCGGTGTGGATCAGAGAACAAACGGGGATAGCCGATATTCTAGTTGACATTAAGAAAAAAAATGGAGCTGGGCAGGCCATGTAATGCGTAGGAAGGATAACCGGTGGACCTTTAGGGTTACAGAATGGATACCAAGAGAAGGGAAGCGCAGTCGAGGACGGCAGAAATTCAGGTGGGATGATGAAGTTAGGAAATTTGCAGGCGCAAGTTGGAATGAGCTTGCGCAAGACAGGGGTAATTGGAGATCGCAGGGAGAGGCCTTCGTCCTGCAGTGGACATAAAATGTAGGATGATGATGATGATGATGATGATGATGATGATGAAGCCTGCATCCTATGACCACAGTAATGGATGGCAATACACATGAACTGCATATTAGTCTCCGATTATGCTACCTGCTACATCACAAAGAGTCGAATCCAATGGAACAAAGCCAGCGCAAAAGAGGAACTGAACTCCGTGGCACGGGACTCGAATAAGACTCAACATCATCAAACATTTATTGGGAACAATCAAGGAACAGTGACGCGACAAATTCATGCCTAGTCACGTTACAGGGGACGTGGTACAGAGTGTAGGCATTATGATATTCACTTCCGGTTATATCAGTATATAGAATAAATGTTGTAAATATGCAGCAAGTAGACCAGTCTGAGTATATCCCATCTAAACTGTTAAAAACTGGTAAAATATACGATTCTTCTACCTGCTCACTTATCAGTCATTTTCCGTCACCAGAATACTTTTTGTGTGCTGATATTACCTGGGTAATACAAAAATGAGCAATGAATTTTTGTTATTATAAGGTGCATCTTTCAATGGGACAGCTGTTACTGCGTCCATAAACATCTAGCTGTGTCGTTTTTATAACGCACGTATAATTAGTACACAAAAATTATCCTGGTGACGGAACCGAACTGATTACCAAATAAACTAGGCCTCACCAGTCTTTTTTTTCTTTCTTTTTCTAGCAACTTGGCTAACGCTAGCTGTGACAACCTGTATTGTCGCCATGCGTCTTTGTTGGCATCGGTTGACCACAGTACGTTGGCAGCTTCTGTAATAGCTTCGGCCGAGTGCAAATATAGGGCAAAGCCAAAAAGTTTGTGGGAAACCTGCGTGTCAACGCCGGGTCGCCAGCAACCTTCGCCGTATATTGTTCACCGACTGTTCAAAGTAAGCTCATCTCGGACGCAACAGGTACTCAGTCTCACGGCATCATTGAATGGCTGTTGCAGAAATATCAAGCAGTGCTTTAAAGGTTACGAGGCAGTAACTATAAGCTTTATTAAGGCACAGGAATCTCAGGAAATTGTTAGGCCTTCATAATAAAGAACCAATATGAAAAGATGCGGACATTTGAAGTTTTAGCAGAAGTTTGCTTTACAAAGGCTCTACTTACAGCAGTATTTGGTTCAGATTTAAGTAAAAACGATTGATTATCATGGTTCCATCTCGAACCACATCGTAATGCTGCCTTACGCGACCTTGTATTGCGGGCCGAACGGCCTGAAACGGCCATTTTAAGATATCGTGTTATACATGTGTTAACAAGGTATCCAAAAAGACCATGTTAACTTGAGTGTGGTAACAAATGCTAACAAGCTAGAGTGCCACGATCGCTTCAATTATCAGCCCAAGCTAACCTAAAAAATGCACGCGGAAAACGCCGTAATTTTGCCGCATGGAATATCCCAACACTGTAATTACTTGCTACAAAACTGAAATAAAGAGAGAAACGGACGGATACTCGTGGCGGATATGTTTTCGAATACGAAAGGGGCGTGTACGTCCGTCGTTGTTCCCGTCTCGTGCCTCCGGTGAATTTCAACGGAAACACGCAACGTGCTTTTTTTACGTCAAGGTTGCGCCGGGAGTTAACCAGGAACGTCTCACGCACTTACAAAAAGAAAAAAAAAAGCAGCCGGATCTGTCTCACTCCTCGCGCATTTTAGACGACGATACGGGCAGCATATATTTAGCCACAGCCTTCGGGTAAAGACGGCGGTTGTCGGAAACCGACGCGTAGGTTCTCTAACCTACGTATATAGCGTGGGAAACAACAATAACGCTGTGAAAGGTGCCGTGCCCTCGCTCGAGCGCCGTCGCGTGGACTGTAACTTTTATTTAATGATGCAACGTTTAGGAGACATTGGAACCTTCAAGCGCGCCTGCTGCATTTTTTTCGCATAGAATCACGTACAATTATATATGCACTTTAGCACAAAGTTCTGCCTGAACGAAGCCTCGCTGTAGCGTCGTACAATGCTGTTTGCTAACTCATCCAATCGGTACCCACTGGTAGTGATATACTACCATGTGCATTTATAATAAACCTCACAAGCCATCGCAGCGGAGGGCGACGAGGGCACTGCTGCAGTTTTTAAGAGCAACAGACTTGGACAAGCGGCTGTAGCCCGGACAGATGTTTATAGTGCTGCAAGTGCTGCAAGTGCTGCAAGTGCTGCAAGTGCTGCAAGTGCTGCAAGTGCTACTGTGCTGTGCCACCGCCCGATTGTGTATATGTGCTCCTTTCTTTCTCTATCTCTGCTTTCCTGTCACTTTACCTCCCCCTCCCCTCTCTCCCCAGCGTAGGGTAGCAAACTGGATCTTGCCACCTGGTTAACCTCCCTGCCTTTCCCCTTTCTTCTGTCTCTCTCTCTATATATAATAAACCGCTTGGGACCTCCAAAATTCTTTGTCGTACAACGTCACTTCGACGTTAGGATGGATAGTTGGGCGTGTTGGTTAAGCATGACCTGAAGTGTAGGCGCGAAAACGACGACGGACGAAGAGATAACACAAACACACAGCGCCTTGTGTGTGTGTGTTCTCTCGTCGTCCGTCGTCGTTTTCGCGCCTTCACTTCACGTCACTGCGACGCAAAGATCGCGCACCGGACTGCTCCCCTATAATATATATATATATATATATATATATATATATATATATATATATATATATATATATATATGTATGTATATATATATATATATATATATATATATATATATATATATATATATAACAAGCTAAGCACGTTTAACAATTTACCCAGTATAAAGACAGCCTTCTTCATATTCAGTTATGTGGAACACAAACTAATCAGCTGCCAACAATTCGGCCAACATCAGGAGAAATTTTCTGATCGTCTTGACACCTCAGACGGGCGTTCCTCACCTCTAAAGATATTGCTCTGACCCTGGTCCTATTTGTATATTCGAAAGGAAGCGATGAAAGCTTGGGGGCGATTTTTCGGAGGAAACTGACCTCATTCATTACTTGTGAATACTGCTATTTGTGCGACGTAATTTTTATCACACGGTAACATTTTGGTGACCTTCTCGTGTCCGGGACATTCAGTGTGCTGTGGCGGAATGCTCTTTTTTTGTCACTTCATTGTAATGTCATGATAATATTTCTATACTCTCATTTGCTAGCATGTTCTGAGGGAGGAGAGGGGAGAAATGAATAGGGGGCAGAGAAAAGTTAGGCCTCTGTAGGGTGACAAAATGCTCGCACACCAACTACAGGGTTTACTGCCCTCTCAAAGTTGGTCGCACTCTCAAGACGTGCTTAACAACTGCAGCAACGCTCTGGAATAGCCCTCGGAGAAACTGACACTCGAAGCCATCGGCCATATTTATTAACAATGCCTTTTCATTTTCTGTTCCTTTAGCCTTTTATCACTGAGTAGGACACCGATCGCGCAGCTGTTCTGAACAGAATTGGTGTTTCTGCGCGACGGACAATAAAAAAAACAAGAAACAAAGAACGAAAGTGAAAAGAATTGTTTTGTACAAACAATAGTCTTCAGGGTCCCAATGTATTTAGTTCCGTGAGTGGTCTGTCGTCCAGTCAAAAGGGTGGCACACAGAGAATGCCTTTCATCATCAAAATGTGTCCTTGTTCTAAAACAGTGATCGATCAAGAGAACGGCCCCCAGAAGAATACATTTCGATCTCATGGATCTGTTTCGGTGGCTGAGTGGTTACGGCTTCTGGGGCTGAGTGCGAGGTGACGGGTTCGGCTCGCGCTAATGCGAGCTCCATTTATGTCAAACCGAAATGCAAAAAAAAAAATTAATTACACCGCCCATGCACCCCGTACAGATGGTAAACCAGCGAAGCTGAAGTGTGCGGCCCCGGTGTTTATCACTGAGTTAATCCCGATGGTTCATTAAAGTATTTCTCAATTATTGGTTACCTCCTTGCCTATAGATCGGCCCCACGAGCCACCGGATCGGAGCGACATTGCCGCTTGCGCTCCGCATCACGGGCCCGATCTTCTGCCGAGGCGTTAGCGCGACGCCGACGAGATCTCTCCCGCTCCTGGTCTCGGCGGCTCGTACCCACATATCCAATGCGCGTATGAGCCACACGTGATTTCTTTCTTTCTTTCTTTCTTTCTTTCTTTTTTTTCTTTCTTTCTTTCTTCCTTTATTTCTGTCTTTCTTTCTTTCTTTCTTGTCCCTGGCTCATACCCGAATATCCAATGCGGGTATGCGCCTCACGTGATTTTATTATCGTTAATCGTGACGTAACTGACGAGCATGTGATGTTATTGATGTCATGACCCATCAGTCATGTTATTCGTACATTAATACCCTTCTATGCAAATTTAGGTGTATACCAAGTCAATGAGAGGCGAGTTTTCGATAGGTTTATTTCCGCCGAGGGTTTCTGTGGGCGGACCAGGAGTGTTCCACCTAGCCATATACAGCTTCGCTGCAAAAAAAAAAAAGCAAGAAAAGAAACCTTAATTTATGTCAAACTACCAGTCCGCGCTAAAACCCTCTGTGTAGTCAAAACTATACTCCGAAGGCCTCCGCATGCATTGTCCCTAATAGATATTGTGTTCGTTTTGGGACGTTAAAGGTGTATTAAAGAAGTGCAGTAAGTTAAGATTTATACGAGAAAATTATGGCAGATCCAACGCACTCATTAGAACCAACGTTAAGCGACGCTTTCAAGAAACGTTTCCATTAAATGCTAAGCGGGGATGCATGACGCCGGCAATTTTATTGCATATTTAGGAAAACTAAATAAATTGCTCAAGCCCCTCTCCCGGGGCAGAAGAATTGCTTCATTTGGCTTCATAACGCTCATGTAGCCATTCCTGTTCTTCACCGCATTTTGCAGCACACCGACTATGTGCCTGCCCGGCAATGCGGCAAGACGCTGAGACCTCCCACGATGCGACCCAAGTGAACCAGGCTGCCGCGATCTACACCTTCTCACGAATCAACACGCATTACTCGGCGAGAAACGGACCGCTGAGACGCACCAAACCTCGAGGGGGAATGCATAGGAAGCACCGTGTTAATAAAGGAACTATGTACGTGGAGTCGTATGTTTGTTGCAGTGAGGATAGTTACGTACCGTCAGTTGTTTCGTTGAATAATTCCGCAAAGAACCGAGCCGGTTACCAGTATATCTTTATGGGTAATACAGGTGGCTATATAAGCCGATTTGTCGTATAACTCACGCATAGAACTATGCGTGAGTTATACGACAAATCGGCAGCAGCAGCCAGCCACGGTCAGCGAAGCTTGGGACGATTCGCAAGGAAAGCTTCACGTTAAAGAGCTATGCGCTTGTCTTACGCCACAGATTTTGAGAGCGTCTGCTGGAGACAATGTAAGCGTTTGTCGTCAAAGTGGGATTTTACCGCATTCTAAAGAAACCAAAGACACTACACTGGAAGGTTCTCAAACAGTTTTTTGAGTCAGAATGTCGCAATTACGAGAAAATACTTGTAAGTTGGTGACGTCACATCCCCGTATGCCTAGGACTCGGCGCGAAATATATTCTCTAGTTCTCGTCCTAATATGAATAGGGTTTATCTATAGTTTCTTGATTGTATGACATGATATATTGCTTTATAGCGGAATCGTAATGATATTTCCGATGCTTGTACGTGACTTTTCAACACCATATATTTATGACAAAACGACTGTAGCCAGGATGTGACTTGCCGCCATGTTGCTTTGAACTCCATATTATCGGGGACGCGACAGGTCTTTCATTTCAATTTTGGGGCTTCGTTTGCATGCCGTCGTGGTTCGTTATGCAAAGAATAAAATTGTCAGTCCCCTAAATATTCTTACGCGATTTGAATGCGAAAGCATAATGACTTATCTAAGTTCCAATTATCACGTGACTATAATACGTGGCGTCATACACTGTCACGTGTCCTTCACAACTCTACCCTAATCTACCTTAATCCACCTTGCTCTAATTTGTACCAACTTTAATTCACCTTATTAGACCTTAATAAACTTTACTTCACGTTAATTCACTTTACTCCACCTTAAGTCACCTTACTATAACTTACCCTATATTACTACTGACGTATGCAAGACGCTGATGACGTATTTTCGGTACCACTCGTTGCGAACAACGCCGGCTTTTCTGCCTCAAGGGACATAAATACTTTCGCATTAAAAGAAAGAAAGAAAATAATTCACCTGTCTAGTGCTGGCCTTCACTACATCATCACTAAATCTCCTCACTAACCCTCATCATTACATTCATTTCGAACTGTTCATATCAAACAGCCGGACATCAACAGCCGCATTTCGGGTCGCTCAAACGGAGCACTCGAAAGCGTGACCAACGGCAGGTACCCCCATGCAATCGATAGGTATAGAGCAGGGCTCTTCACACCCACGCGACATCGTAGGAAGTCAACAGCGGGAGCCCCACGTTAGTATCTTTCGTCGCGACATGGCAGCTGCATCTGGGTCGCCTCGCCCAGCCGGGCGTTGGCGCTTCTGTGCTTTCCCGGCGCGGCGTGGCTCCTCCCTTTTCGAGCGTCGTGGCTCGACCTTCGTTTTGCATGCCGAACACGAGAACGCGAGGTTGCTTTCGTCGACGGCGCCAGTCTTTAGGCGGCGCGGCGTCTCCGTGGGCCGGTGTGATGTAATGATTCTCGTTCCTTTTATGCGTAAACGATTCGCGCGCACGAAACGCGGGCTTGTTACCTAGAGAAATTACCATATGGAGGGTACTAGGATCGTTCAGTTACCGCTGCAATATTAGACAGCGCGTGCATTTTTTCTAATATTCGTACCTGCGCCATCGAACGTTCCTGCGGCGTTATTTAATACGGTTGATTTTTTTCATTTCCGAGCAATTTTTAAATCAAATACAATAACGCAAAATTTTTTTGCGCTTGTTGCGTCACAAGCACTTATGGCTTCATTCATTCAGCCTCATTATTCTAAATTACCTAGCAATCGTTTTTTTTTAACAGACCAAGACAATGTAAAACAGAAAAAAAATTCTGCGCACTTTACGTGCCTAAACTACGATCTGATTATGAGGCACGCCACAGTGAGGCATCCGGAATAATTTTGAAGCCACTTTGATTTAATTAACGAGCATCCAATCCACGAGTGGTTTTTTTTCTCTATATTTTTTCTCTTTTCTTCTTTTTATTTTATTTTTTTGGGGGGGGGGGGGGGGGTGGCCGCTATACCAAAAGGCGGCCACCGGGGCCAGGGATCTACCCTGTGACCTCGTACTCTGCAGCGTGAAGGCATAGCCACTTTTCACGTTCATCACGGCGGGTAGTATAAGACTCTGCGCACGAGCATCGTCATTTCGAATTGCTGCATTTATAACGCAATCATTTCATGAAAATGAACAGCTGACGAAGTAGATCGCGAAGCCGCGTTCAACCATGGGGATGAAGTTTAGAAAAAAATCGATGCACCGTACCCATAAAATTCCCATGCTGGCTAAACCATCACACTCGCAGCTCGCGTAGGCACAAGCGCGTCAGAGTTCTCTCTTGAAACATTTGTTGCGTAATTCTCTACGCTTCAATTCGTGCGCGTCACCGAACTCGAAAGCGCGAGGTTGCCTCGTCGACGGCGCCAGCGTTTAGGCGCGCTGCGGCGCCTCCGAGGGCCGTTTGTGATGCAACGATTCTCGTTCTTCGTGCTGAAACAATTGGCGCGCGCGAAACACGGTCTACGATAAACGGCAGGTACCAGCGCATACTCTCAGGTTGGTTCATTACGCAATCACACGGATTATACGTACCAGAGCTCTAAGGCACGCCCTGCACGTGGAAGAGAAGTCTGGTGGGGTTCTTTATAAGAAACAATGGTTTTGTCCCGGCCTGCTCCTTGAATACAATAGGCTTGTCCAAATGGTAAATTAATTGAGCAGAGTCACCAATCTTGTTTCCTTGCACAGAAGAACAGAAATCTAGAATTATCAGTGAAAGCGCCGCCAACGAACATGCCGGGCAAAGCAGTGAATAGGAAACAGAACCACTTGTTTAAATACAGAAATTCATTTTCGCTAAACAAAACTGGGGCGGCATTCTCGGTCCATCACTTTCGGTTATACAACAACTTTCGCGAGTTATCACATGACGTGCACTGGGTTCTATTCCAGAAGATTGTCAAATTATGCCATATTGTCGAGTTCGCCATCTTGTCAGTTGTGATTGGTTCAGGGCGCTTCTTCGGCCTCCCGGGTTGGCCAAAAACGCTGCCACTTTACCATTTGACAACATGGAGGAATTTGGGAGTGTCTAAACTAGGCACCCCCGGACGCGTCGGCTTGTACGAGCGACAGCATTATTGGCAAAGGACCAAGCACGCTGTCTTCGCTCAATGCCAGGAAGATGTCGCCCGTCGGGTACTATATAGTTAGGCGAACTATCGAGAAAGTGATTTTATGCTCCAAAATGAAAAACCGAGAATATGGGCCCCTTTTTCAGTGCGACGAAATACCAACTAACCCCAGCTTTTACTTCTTTCAGTGATTGATTCTTATTTCATGACATTTTTACCATCAACTACAAAGAAATGGACGATCCCAGTGACAAGTATCTTGGCTGAAACCACTGACATAGCGCGAAAATAAATAGAACAAAATCAAGAAATACTAAACACCCTGAGATATACCTGCGCTGGGCAAGTTACTCCTGGGTGTATCCACCCAAAGTCAAAAGCGAGATTACGATACTTTAACTATTCCCATAACACATTAGCCTACACAGATAACAGATCATTCTATGGTGGCAAATGAAAAGGAAGAAATAAATAAAACATAACCAGAATACGAAAGAAGGATAGCAGCCGAAAAACGTACAAGTTCGACACACTCATCAAAAGTAAACGCTCTCAGAGGAAAGTTAAACACGCGAATACAACCTGCAGGAACTAGTTTATAGAAAGCTTACCAGAGGATATACATCGAAATTAGAGAGAGGTTCTCAGAAAGCAGGAGCCTTGAAAAAATCAACGGAGGTCAAAGAATGAGTACCGGTCTGACGCCAATGTTTCGCCATAGGAAATGTCTTCAGCAGGGCTTCTTCTTGCCCTTGTTGATACGAGTTCATCTTGGTAGAATTGAAGTAAGATTCGGGACTACATATAAAAAGCTAACTGGCTGGAGGCACCCGACCTGTTTTCTAGTTACGTGTCGTATACTTTTGCGTCATTTCTTCCAAGCGGGTTTGTCACCGTCGTGTCAACAGCTGGCCTGAATGATAACTGTTGCTTTCCACATATTGCCACGAGCATAACAGTTGGCGGTGTAGTGGGTTTGTCGCTTCTGCGGAAGCTGAGGTCGACAACGACGAAGATGCACTCCCAGTGAAGGTTTCAGACGGAAACTGTGTGCTTATATTACATTAAAATCTATAGTTTTGCCATATATACAGGGTGTCCCAGCTATCACGCAGCACGATTTAAAAAAAAGAGGAAAGGCGTTACGCGAAGCAAACCTAGTGCGTATTGTTTCCAGTACAGTGGAGTAGCCGCCAGTAATTTTTTTTGTTACTGAGATTTAATTACGTAATTGTAATTAATTATCTAACTCGAGAAGTACTGTCCTAATTATCAAAGTGTCAATGAGAAGATTGTAGAGCAACATGAAAAACTCCCGATGCAGCTTTCCGTTGCTCAATACCTGCTACATAAATGTGTTTTTCCGAGCGTGAAAGAAGCCCGCGAATACACGCACAATTGCCGCGCGACTGACCATTTGAGGCATTTTGCTTGTATTCGCAGGCTTCTTTCACGCTCAGAAAGACACATTTATGCAGCACGTATTGAGCAACAGAAAGCTGTATCGGGAGTTTTTCATGTTGCTCTACAATCTTCTCATTGACACTTTGATAATTAGGACAGTACTTCTCGAGTTAGATAAATAATTACAATTACCTAATTAAATCGTTTTTTCCGCTATATTCAATCTTTTCTGAGCAGGCAGAACCGCTTCCTTGCACATTGGCGACTTAAAATCAGAACTTTATGAGCTTGGTGACAGGGGCACTCCACAGGGCTCGCTATTGTCTCCCTTCCTGTTCAGGCTGGTGATGGCCAAGCTGGCCAAAAGCATTGTTGGACATTGAAGGGGTTGAACACACCATTTATGCCGATGATGTTACTCTATGGAGCGCTGGAGGCAGCGACGGAGAGTTGGAGGCTCGAATGCAGGAAGCTATTAGGACCACGGAACTCTGCCTCTCTCCAGCGGGCCTCAAATGCTCGTCGAGGAAATCAGAATTGCTCTTTTACCGTCCTTCCAAGCCAGGACGAAAACCCAAGGGCTGGGAGCAAGATAGTCGACGTCATATCGTGCTCTTGACATGAATGGTAACCGCATCCCTGAAGTATAGGGTCGATCAGAGCCCTAGGACTGACTATTGAGGGTAACAGATACGATGGATTGATGATACAAAAGATAACTGGCAAAGTGGAGAATGCTCTACGAATGTTTCGACGCATTGTCAATAGAAATAAAGGTATGAGCGAGGAATGTGCCATTAGGCTCATACACGCTTTCGTCCTATGTCCTGTTACTTATGTTGCGGCTATGCTCGATTGGGGAAAAAATAGAAGAGAAACGACTCGCTACCACAACCCGTCGGGTCTTCAAGGTAGCCCTGGGGCTACCGTTGAACGCATTCACCGAGCTTTTTTCGAAACTAGGAGTTCACAATACTCTAGCTGAAATCGCTGAGGCTCAGTCCACAGCTCAGGTCGTCCGGTTGTCAGGCACCAAAGATGGCAGGGACATCCTGGTCACTATGGACATTTTGACTGAACGTGAAAAAGATAACGTCAGACATCTTAGCAAAGAAATTAGGGACGCGATTGTGGTTCGTCCTTTGCCCAGGAACGTCCACCCGGTCTTTAACCAAGGGAGAAGGCTCGCCCGCGCGAAGGCTCTTCTTGCCGAGGCTGCTACGGATTCCACAGAAGCTGCCTTGGTAGACGCCGCCCAGATGGCCAGTCGCGAAGCTTTTTCGGTAGCCATAATAGATGCCCACGAAAGAGTCTTCAACGCACTCTCTGTTTATACCAAGAATCCGGAGGTAGCCGAACAAATGGCCATTGCACTCGCTCTGCTAGATCCAGAGCACTCGGTAATCTATAGCGATTCTAGGGCAGCTACTCGCGCCTTTGCTAGGAGAGTAGTGGATGCGAAGGTTTCTAAGTTACTGGAAGGTAGATGCATTAGTCTCCACTCTATAGTCTGGTTCCCAGCCGATATGGGCGATTTCGTGGAAGGACGGCGGAACCTTAACGAATCCGCTCATAGGGCCGCGCGAGGACTTGCCAGCCGCGCTCCCCTGCAGACCCCCTCATCTCCTCCTAAGGCCTTTAAGGACCAACTTCAGAGATATAATGAGCTCATCAAGCACTTTTATTTAGGACGTAGAGAATTCTCCCTTCCAAACAAGGAACTTAACAGGGCGCAGTCAGTGACTCTCCACTTGCTACAGACGAACTCGTACCCCAATCCTAGGCGTATGAGCAGAATCGACCCAGACTACGACGGAACTTTCAATTGTGCACAGTGTGGTGGACATGTGAACTTGGGACACATGTTGTGGGGATGCGCGACGCAGGCCTCCTATCTGGAGGACAAGAACAAGTGGGACGGCGCTCTTAGGAGCAGCGAGCTCCAAGACCAACTCTGGGCTGTCCAGAAGGCCCGCGAAGTGGCGGAGATCCTAAGGCTCCCCGTCCCGACGTGGGAGGTGCCCTCTACAGCTTGACGAACAGTCTGGTGTCCTTCAGGACCCCGTTTTGTAAATAAAGTTTCACCACCGCCGCCCCACCTAATTAAATCACAGTAACGAAAGAATTACTGGCGGCTACTCCACTACACTGGAAACAATACGCACTAGGTTTGCTTCGCGTAACACCTTTCCTCTTTTTTTTTAAATCGTGCTGCGTGATAGCTGGGACACCCTGTATAGTTACGTGACTATATATATAGGTGTGTCGGTGTCAGAGGAGTCGCACGCGTGTGCGACGCTTTTCACGTACGTCACTCAACAAACTTGCCTGCTGCAACATACTCTCACTTAAGGAGACTCTGACCGTGCTCAAACATAGTACCCGTGCATAAAATACTTCATGGAAACGACCCCTTGCACCTCATGCCACATATTATATAGCTTCCCGCACACATCGTACAATGCGGGGAGAAAGCAAACGCGTTTCGCTGACGACCGTCAGAACGCGCGCGTACTCGGCGCACCGGGGTCGACGACGGAGGCCGGAGCCATGCAAGTTACCGCAATCATTAGGCATCTGTGTCATCGGCGACGGTGTGGCACACACTATGCACTCAGCGCGCTCACGCGTGGCCAACGCATCCGACTCGCTCGCCGCGACCCGGCACGTTGATACGACTATCTCGGCGCCGGCAACACGGGGGCTTCCGGACGTGACACATCTACTAGGGCCGACTCCAACCTCACCGTCAGATGCCGGCGAATTAACTTTTAATCTAGTTCCTCGCAAGTTGCGTTAAGAAAGTAGATCAATTTGGAAATTCCCGCTAGTTGGTTGAATCTACGTGGAGCGTGATTGTGATTTTCCAGTTAGTGAAACTTATGTGTCAGGGTCGATATTGAGAGTGATATGCAGTATCAGCGGCGAGAAGCTCGAGCGAAGGAAGAGCAGGCACTCAAGGACATTCCTTCCACGTTAGTTCCATTTAGTATGTGGAAGATTTTTGCAAAGACATTCCACTTACTTGGTGGTTAAGCCTATGTGGAACGAGATTAACAACGTGCGCGTGGTCGTGTGCAGCTACAGTGAAGATTTTAAACCCAGAAACGCTGGGTTTAGAGGCGGATGGCCGCGTTAACCAGTCAGAGTTGGAGATTAGCAAGAGACGATTGGAGTACTGGTCGAAATGAACACACAGAACTAATGGAGACAGGATTGTCACGGGAATAAGTAATCTCACTGGATAAAGCAGATAGATGTATATAGCTGAATTACGATTCTGTAACACGCAAGTATAGGTCATACAGCTTAGGCGACACGGGTTAGGCTCCGTGTCGCAGAAAACCCGGTGTCGGTGCCAGCGTCGGCGTCGGCGCTGGCACCGACACCGCGGGCTGCTCATACCATGACAAAGTGATTATTTGGAATTTTTAGAATGACAGCCCACAAAGAAATGTCATGAAACAAAACACCGATAGGGCATGCCTTTTATGTTAAATATTCTTAGACTCAAATATTAAAAGGGCGAAACAACAACAGATACTTCAAAATTATGTAATTTTTTTGCCGCGGCTGCGCACAACCTTCGAGATAGGCCCACGCAAGAGGTCGCGTTTCTACCTGAAAGCTCGCCTTCGTGCATAGAGTTCGCCGCCAGCATTTCCCAGTAAACATTACGGTTACATAAGCGCAGTTGACGGGAAGCGTTAGAAGCAGTCCGGGGTCTTTGAATGCAATCGCGTTCCACTCTTAAAGGCGAAGCTCAAGCGTCCTCCAAGTTTTTGTCTCAATCTCTATTGAAAGGAGATGCCGTCGACGTTGGCCATCATTACCCTCATTATGCATTCCGCCATTGCCCATTGTATTTGCCAGGTGGCGCCGAACGCTTTGAAGGTTGGATCAAAGCAGCCTTTGAAAATGGCAGTGAAGTTGAGTGTTTAAGTTGTTTGCGCTTCACGCGTTGTGAATAGTTCAGATTCACATTATGGTTCACACCGAAATTATGGTGCGAAAAAAAAAAAAGGGGGGGGGGGGGGGACGCGAAAGCGGGAGATTGGTGGGGAAGCCACCTCAAAATTTTAGCAGCCTCTTGTAGTTACGTTGAAAATTTTGGCAGTGCCTGTGCGCTGCTACTCAAGTGCTCATTGACAAAATAATGACTGCAGTTATTCCAAGAAAAAAAATAACTATTCGTGGCAAATTTTGTTGGTTCTCCCTGAACAAGAACTACCCAAACACGCAAAAGAAAATATTAAACTCAGACGTTACAATAATAAAGTCACAGCAGGCACTTGAGAGCCAAATTCAAGAGGGAGAAGTTGCCTTTACTTTCGAATGCTATGTGATAAATCTCCTTCCGTCCAAAACAAGCGGGTTTGGGATGAGTGACCTCTTAGCTAGACCTAATTATACCAGTTTGGCTGTAAAGGTCATTCAAACGCAGGAGGGGGGGGGGGGGGGGGAGCCGACTGCGCAGTGGTAGAACTGCGGAAATTCGTCACCCGTATTAAAAGGCCCGTGCTCAACAGTTTCAATTCTCCGAAGCTACGCACACCAGCTACAGTGCCAGCAGCCGGCGCTTCGCTAGAAGGCATGCAAGACCAATCATCTCGACATTCCCCTTCCACGGACGGCGTGACGGCACGGGCCAGCTCGGAAGAGGTGCGCCGCATGCCCGTATGGCAGGTGAGCCCTCAGGGGAAAGGGCGTGCGCGAGTAAGGGCAACCAGATGAGAATGAGGAGAAGACAGTCGGGTTCGCCCACCAAGACTTCGGCCGGGCCTTTCAACTTCCGTCGATTGAAAAGTGACGTAATGCCGGGGGGTGAGTCTCGCATTACTACGAATCTCTCCTTGACGTAAAATGGCCCCGGCGAAAGTGGTTTCCTTCACCTGTGGCCGGTTGTTTGGCCGCTCTCTCTCTCTCTCTCTCTAGCTTTTGTCCTTTTGTCTTCCGTGCGGCCCGTTATTCGACTCTCTCTCTGTCTCTTTCCTTTCATTTTCTTTCCTCCTCTCAGCTTCCTTCCTTTTTCCGCTCACGCCGACGCCGGCACGACCACCGCGAGTTATCCGCCAGCGCTCTTGCTACGCGCGCACAGCACCGTCGCTCTCTGCACGTTTTGTGGGTCATGTTCGTAGGTGTACGTCTGTACTAACAACGCTGCGAGCCGGGCCGCCTTCTACCGTCCACGGCGTCTTGAGGACGCCAGATTGCAGTGCGTTTTTTTTTTCTTGCGTTTGTTTGCTTCGCTTACTCCTCGTTCGTGCTGTCTGCGCCTGTTTTGCTCGGTCGGCGCCACTAAGTCTCTCGTTCTCCCTCGCACGCGTGTGTGAGTGTGTGTGCGTGCGTGTTTGTGTTAGTACTGCTCCTACCTGACCGGCTTGTTGTGCTGTTCTCTTCGGTGTCATCGCGAGTCGCACTGTGAGTATTCGCTCGACTTTTTATATCTTCGCGTGGTTAAACTTCTTTTGCCTCATCGTTTAAGCAGCGTGCGCCAGCGACGAGCTTCAAGCTCCCGTAATTTGAAAGACTATCGCCCTGCGCTGCATACACTCCGGCGTCGTCCTACGGCACGTCACGCGTAGCTGACATACAGGGCTGTACGGTCAACGCAAACCTGCTCGCATCGGGCTCGCCTGAGATGCGCCCGTTCACGTCTGACCTGCCGCTCGTTCCCGGTTGTATACGTACCGTAGATCGTTTTACCTACAGTCAGCCAGAAAAGCTTACGCGATACGATATTTGAGAAAAAAATGACGCATTTCCAGCGAAGCCATGGCACATAGCCTCACGTTCCGAGTTGCGATGTGTAGTGATTCTTGCGATGAATCCACACTCATCCATTGAATTAGAAGATCCACGCTTTAGCACAGCAGAAATTCAAGCTTGTCGCGCAGCCCGAGTGTCCGGCAAACGTCTCTGACCGCCTATACCTATACTACAGCGCCCTACCTTCAACGTTGTCTGTGTCGTCTTTTCGGATATTGCTGTCTCCTCTTCTGGTTCACTGGCATCCCACTGAATAGACCCACGTGCTAACACGTCCAACAAGCTCCTGGACAGTGAAGAAGCTCTGTTGGGCGATTGGCTGCTTAGTTATGAGGCGTTCCGTTACTTCGTTGCCAGATTGCTGTTGTTAGATTAGGCTTTCATGATGCGTCACATTAATTAGCATGCGCGAGAGGAAGCTCCGAGCATGAATACGTCGGTTGTTAGCGAGCACGCGATCCAGCCGTTTCAGCGCCCCTTTAGCCTTCGTCTTTTACGCTGTAGAAGTAATGAAGCTATCCTCTTTGCTACGTAATACTGTATGATCCACCCGTATCGTTTTAGTGCATACAACCAAATTGGCGCGGCTAGCGATCCGCGCTTTACCAGCCGCTGCCTCCGGCGGAAACGGGCGCCGTCACTCTTCCGGCGGGAGTGGAACCTTTCCGGCTTCACAGCGGATGACGCGGCGAAAGTGGATTCACTTTCGGTTCTCTCCGCCTACGCGGTGTGTCATGCTCCCGCTGGTATGTGCCTCACGCTACCTATTCAAGGTACCGCTCGCTTATGGTGGGCAACAGTACTGCACGTAATCCTCGAGCAGTATGAAATTAAAAAAAAAAACTATTATGTGGTTTTACGCACCAAAACCACGATGTGATTATGAGGCACGCCGTAGTGGGGGAACTCCGGAATAATTTCGACCACCTGGGGTTCTTTAACGTGCATCTAAATCTAAGTACACGGGTGTTTTCGCATTTCGCCCCCATCTATATAAATGCGGCCGCCGTGGCTGGGATTCGATCCCGCGACCTTGTTCTTAGCAGCCCAACACCATGCACAGCCACTAAGCAACCACGGCAGCTATTAGACAAAAATAAAATATAAAATTATGTTGTGCTTTCACTGTCTGTCTGTTCTCTCACATAGTTTTTTTTTTTCTCTCTTAGGAGGTAATTGAAGATCACGTTTAATTTTTGCTTCGCCTTGCACTCGCTCTAGCGACGGGGTCCCATCACGCTCACAGTTAGGATATACCTTTCGCAAATACTGCAAATACTGTGCGTCAAAGGGTGGTATTTTTTTGCGTGTTAATCTTTTTTCAACGAAAAACCTTTCTTCGCATTCATTTTGTTAAATTTGCTCTAGGCGAAAGTCTGGTCGTCGCTGAATGTATCATGCGCCTGTCATGCCTCAACATTAATCTAATGGGCGCGAGTAATATTGTGTCGCCGCAAGCGGGGCTTTGACGAATGACCTTGCCAGGAAGTCTACCCACGCTCGAGCGAAGACAGCAGTGAACGCGCCCCACCCGAAGGACGCACCTGACAGGCTATCTTTTACGGGGCCTGTTTATTTCGAAACACTGTGGCGCATACTACGAAAGGCTACATATTGTCTCGAGCGGGACCTTAACAATGGCGCATCCGGAATTATCTTCTACGCGCGCTGTGACGAAGCTGAGCGCCGTCAGCGCCACGCCCAGAAGTTGCGTTGCCTTTTTCATAGTACCGTGTTTTCAGGGCTACTGCCCGCAGATGAGTTTCTTGACGATGGTTTTAATAAATTTATGGGTTTTACGCGGCAAGCCACGATCTTATTATTGAGGCATGCCGTGGGGGGGGGGGGACGAAGGAACGAACGACAACGTTATTTATAATCCGGCGAGTTGTTCGGGTATTTGGGCGAATACCCCTGCCTGGGTGTCGGACTGCGGATAAATTTTGACCACCTGGAGTTCCTTAATCTGCACCTAAATCTGAGCACATGAGCGCTCTCACTTCTCCCCCTCCTCCCCTCCATCTAAGTACGTTCGCCGCGGCCGAAGTCAAACCAATGACCTTGCGCTTAGCGACGCATTGCCATAGCCACTAAGTGCGGGGGCGGGCTTTTTGGAAGAGTCGAATTTTTATTTGGGCGGCCTATATCCAGTTGCGCACTGTACTGGGCTTTCTCGTATAATTGTTATTTGCAAATGCTCTCGTTCCAAACTTAACGGTTGTTGCCGTAAAGACGTTTTGAAGCTTCATCGTGGTGTTTTCATTCGTTGCCGTCAAGCGAGCGAGCACTTTTACGCTCGGAAACTACTGCTTAATGATGCTTCGACATAACTGTAAAAAATCTATGCTTGATAGACACACGGACAGTAAGTTTGCTAAAGCCTGACTACAGACCTCTGCTGTAATGAAGCAAACAAATACAGACAGTTAGACAATGACGATTCCTTTCCATCTCAAATGTTTCTTATCAATTGTTGGTTAAGTGCCTCCTTGTGCGACACCTTTCTTATTTCTTTACGAAGTAAATTCAGGCTTTTTTTTTTTCTTGCCTAAGTAGACCACTATGAGTATATGTATACTAAATGTGAGCTCCATTTCGCACATTATGGTAACAACACAAGAAACGTGAAAATTGAGTTCTGGGTTTGTTTGTTTGTTTGTTTGTTTGTTTTTTGGTGCCAAAACCACCATTTGATTATGAGGCAAGCCCGTAGTGGGGCCCTCCGGATTAATTTTCACCACCAGGGGATCTTTAACGTGCCCCCAATGCACAGAAAAATCACGCTAAGCTTTACAGTATCTTCAACCGGACATATCAAGAAGCACTCCGGCAGTGCAAAAAAAAAAAAAATCGTGTAACGCCAAAACCTAATCTCTCTTTTACGACACTGAGCTGGGTCCATTCTGTATTTGTAATATCAGTCAGCGTCTATGTGTATCTCCGAAATGCAATTGGGATGAGGGTCTTTCAGTATTGTTTAGCGCTGCTGGCCCCTATGAAGGGACCTGTTGATGATATGGTTAGGTACATTTTGATAACGGCCGTCTTTGAGCCCGATGATGAACGTCGTTGTACACTAAATGGGAGCAAGTTTTTTGAAAAGTCGAAACGTCTGCTCAAGTTCTGCATAGGGCAATATTTAAATTTTTGTTTTCCCGGCATCACATGAACATTGGTATTCACAAATTCAACGGTCAATGTTAGCTTTTGAAATTATCACTGTGCTGGGAACTCCCTGTCAGTATTTACTTCTTCCGCCTATATTCAGTCTCCTGAAGTCCAGTCGTCTGGAAAAGAACAGATTAGCGGCAGTGACTTTTGGACTGAGCAGTGATATCGGCAACCGTTGGGCGGCAAGTCACCAATACATCGATAGCAAGACCGTTCCCACAATGCAGTTGTTTTGCGATTTGGGCAGAAGCTCCAGTTATCGCTTCAAACGCCTTCTCAGAAACTGGCCACTTGTCAGAAGAGCGATTCTCCGCAAATCGTACCGGTCTTCCGAACCGTCCGACTACTGTCGAACTATAAAGTCTCGCTGTAGGCCGTCTGTTGACCGGCAGGAAAACGAAATTCGTCGTTAAACACCAGGGACCGAATTCACGAAGCTCTGCCTTTGTAAGTGATATTTCCTATTTGCCGGCCGCTTTCTCTAATGATATGTCTATCATCAGGACTGGGCGAAATTTTCTCTTACGGGTAATTCTAGCGTAGGAACATTTTGTGAATACGGGTCCAGGTTCGGTGAGCAAGGTAGGTGGCCTCACCGCAAGTCAGCAAGGAAGTCTTTGACAAACGGTGGGAGTAGGAGCGGGACGTTGTGACCGGTATTCCTTTTGAAGAAATTAGTTTCGAAACCACTTCAAATTTAGCCTAGCCTAAACCACCCTAATTTCAACGGAAACAGTGATATTACCGTAATCACGTATTCTAGACACTCATGACATATTACTCGGTAAAAATTTTAGCATGAAGTCTAGAGATATTCTACCTATATGAACAGCCTCTGCGCTTACCTAGTTACGCTTTTTGTCAACGAATGTCGGTAGGCTATCTCCGAATAACTCTATCCGAATGAATTTCTTTCGATTGATATAAACCGAAAATACGACTTAATATGAAGAGAAAGCTGTCTACGCGAAGTATATTACCTATCTGTTGGCAGTAGAAATTCTTTTTTTTTTTGTGTGTGTGTGTGTGTGTGTGTGTGTGTGTGTGTGTGTGTGTGTGTGGTGTGTGTGTGTGTGTGTGTGTGTGTGTGTGTGTGTGTGTGTGTGTGTGTGTGTGTGTGTGTGTGTGTGTGTGTGTGTGTGTGTGTGTGTGTGAAAGAATGCGATATCTGAATGAATCTGGAAAGCAGCGAATTGTTCGGCCTGTTATCCACTCCTTTGGATGTTTTCAAACGTTATTGTTATTAGTTAAAAATTGTACAAACATGCGTGGTAGATTCGGCCATATTTGTATGTGATTTCTTAGCATATTTCACCAAACGTTTCGAGACAAGAACAGTAGGCAGGACACGAACGAACTCTCGTGTGTGTCCTCACTATACAACCCATGTCTGAATAATTTTGCGCTAAATGCTAGCTGCCTTGCGCGTTTTCCCGCGTGCAGAGATCGCCCAAGAAGGCGAAAGAACTGTTGGGATAGAGGCTGGTCGGCGCTGCATAGGACATCCTGCCTACTTCTGCCATTTTCGTTTCTTTGCTTTTCGCAGTGTGACGACCTGTTCTGTCTCGAACGTGCCCTTCAACATGGATTACGGGTTCCTCACTCTGATTCTGGTGGCGTGCATCGCTCCGCAAGGTACCGACCCTTTTCTTTCTCTTTCCTACTGGTCGTTGGCAAAAAAAATAAAAAAACTATATGGACGGTGGTGCATGGCCGCTCTTCGTTGGTGGAGGGATTTGTCTGGTTAATTCTGATAACGAACTAGACTCTTGCCTATTAAATAGTTGCGGGGTTCCGAGAACCTTACAACCTTCTTAGAGGGGCAAGCGGCTCCAATGCCGCGCGAAACAGAGCAATAACAGGTCTGTGATGCCCTTAGATGTTCGGGGCCGCACGCGCCTACGCTGAAGGAAGCAATGTGTCTTTATCCCTGTCTGAAAAGACTGGACAATCCCTGGAGCTTCTTTCGTGATTGGGATAGGGGCTTGCAATTGTTCCCCTTGAACAGGAATTCCCAGTAAGCGCGAGTCATAAGCTCGCGTTGGTGACGTCCAGTGCCCTTTCTACACACCGCCCGTCGCTAATGCCCATTGAATGTTTTAGTGAGGTCATTGGACCGATGCCCGGCACGGCCTTTCGGTTGCGCCGGTATGTTGGGAAGATGACCGATACTTGATCATTTATAGAAAGTAAAAGTCGTAACAAGATGCAAAGTACAGCCCTTTCTTTTCTCTTTCCTACTGGTTGTTGCTGAAATAACCAAAAAGCTATATGAACGGAGTTAAGCACCACGCTGCGAGATATTGAACGGAAAGCGGTACACGTTACAAAGAAGCTTGTTCTTGTGGCTAACTTAAAGTTTCATGTTCAGATATATGTAAAACTCAGAAATGCTGTCAATATAGACAACCAATGGACGGATCTTGAAGACTTTTGGTACAACAGAGAGACGTATAGAAGTTGTACCTGCTGTAGCAAACGCAATTTTTATTTAATGTGTCCGTTATTTTACGAAAATTGCTCACTGCCGGTAAGTTTTTTTTTTTTTTAAGGTATCGCAACAATATTTACGAATCATTAAATCTGAACTAAGCTTAGATATCCCAATTCTATAAATTCCGTCCCGCGAGCCTCTCAAGCAGACAATACGTATTAGTTCACAGTTTACACAAGATTGTTACATTCTTTAAGAGATTTTGCGAAATACCTATACAGAAATGAGTCATATGTTTCACAGCGGTGAAAATGACATCTTTTGCTCCTCCAGATGTCCGAGGAACTGCCGTTTACAAAGCTGTGATTTCTTGACTCATATAACATTTGAAAATTTCGAGGCTCTCTCTATTTTTCAGCAATGTCTCTAAGGGAATGTGTGCCTAAATAAAGCTGCAGTGTGTCATTCGTACGTGATTCGCTTTATTGTTACAACATCATGTACATTATCTCCCTTTATGACCTTTCTTTCCTTTTCTTCCCCCTTGCCCCTAATCGGGGGCAGAGACAGAACTTCTCTGGCCGAGTTCACCGTTTTTTCGTATCGAAGTTTTATCTCTCCCTCTTTTTTTATATCAGCTATTGCTTTTGTAAACCCCGCTGCATATGAGTTCTCTCATCGAGATATTCTGAGTGATAACCGTGATTTCCTGCATTTTTCTCGCAGGCATCTCGGGCGCCTACTACGGCAAGACTATCGGTCCGGTCACGACGTACGCGCACAGTTTTAGTGGCAACGTGTACGCCGCCAGCGATAAGAGTATCGTCATCACGAACCTCAACTACGACGGCAATGGCCCAGGTAAGAGATGCCTACGTGCGCTCCCATTCGCGGTCAGCGTTTGCGATTCTTACAATATATTCGGTAGCGGCCGTGTTCAGAAGTGTTGCAGTAATAATTGAGCATTGCTTCGAAAAAAGGGTGTTCACTTTACACGGATACAAGCAGAGGCACATTCCTCCGTATGGTAATAAACTTCAAATGACGTCTTTATTTTTACGCTTGATTAGCTGAGTGGTCTAAACAAATCATGCCAAGTTTTAGATGCACAAATTATGGCATATATTGCACTTGTAGATGTTCTACATCGTGCTCAGAGACAAAGTTCTATGCGTTATCTCTTACGCACTTACATTTTTCCGGTTAGAAAAAATGCGAATAAATATAAATAAATGACAAGAATAAGCAATGTCCCCGCGTACTTTGATAATGTGCTATGGACGAACGAAATCCGCATATAAAAAATATTCCAATCGCCTTTCTACGCGGGAACATCGATTCTCTGTTCAAACGATGGCAGTTTCCTTCTACACAACTAAGTTGCTCGCCAGTCTGTCTGGCGTAAATGATGAGGTCACTGTTTCCATCATTGAGCAAGCCGATACCACAATAGTAGCCTATAAAAGTTATGACCTTGGTACTATGATGAAGTTGAGCGGGTGACGGAAGCCCATCTGTCTGGTGCTATCACCCGTGGGGGCAGGATGCAGCTGACGAAGCCTCACAGATTTCGCGGAGTGAATCAAAAATCCTAGTAAGAATTGTATATTAAAGATACAATAACGTGAGATACGAAATTAGTTCATAAGCAAGCATAGCATTCTTTTTGCTTTTCTTTGCTGTCAGAAACATGATCGTTAACAAATGAATGAAGTCGGAATGTAATCGTTCTATTTTTTTTAATATTGGACCAGAATGAGATACTTCTCACGCCTCGAGCATGAATTCTCGCGAGAGACTTCACAGCTTTTCTTAATACTCGGCCTTCTCTGTACCAGGAAAAACTAAAACTACATTTACTTACTTTCGAGTGAAATTCAATGCTGATTTGTTGATACAAATGAACTATAATTCCAAAGCCACACTCCCGTAAATCAATGGCGCTGAACAAACTCGGACAAAGAACACGTACTACAGGACGGGCGTATGTGTCCTTTGTCCGCGTCAGTTCTGCGCCAGTAATTTTGTCAAGTAGAACTGTCCAACTAGCTCAAACCAAGGTACTAGTCTAAAGCACGCTGTCAAAATCTATCACGTCCCGACGCGCAAACTTCCGGGTGAGTCACGACAACTTTCTACAGTTGTCGCGTGCTCGCCGGTCAACGAGACTGAACGCGCGGCAACCCTGACACCTGTTCGGTATTTCGAAACTGTAATACACCAGCGTACCTTAGCGCAAAAGTTTCCTTTGCTGTTTCCATGAAGCCAGTCGCGCTGCACTGATCGAACCACGCTATACACGCCCTTCAAATTCGCTCTCGCAGCGGCCTACTTCTGGGGTAGCTTCAGCCCTGAACTGGACGACAAAGGAGAGCAGCTGCCCGACGAGAACGGAAGGTCAGTGGAATCTTGTTTTATTGTTTTGGTCATTCGCGCCCAAGGGAAACAAGCGACGCGAAACGATACCGCTCGTTCCCCTTCGACAGGTATAGGTGAGTGGAGTGCGACACTGCAAAGTATTTGTGCGTAACAACGCCGCCGAACATACATACATGGGAGGCACTATAAACAAAATTGCGACGATGAGCCAACCGGTATTTTGAACGCCACTTCCTCAATGACACAGAAAAAGATACATGGACAAGCGCTTCCCCGTGTATCTTGTGGGGTGTATTCTGTAAGAGTCCACCTAGTGGACTGTCCATTTCGGCTGTCGCCAATTGGCTTCAGCTGCACGAGCGAGAAGGAGCCAGCCAGTCTCTTTCTCGCTCGTGCAGCTGGAGCCAATTGGCGACCGGCGAAATGGACAGTCCACTAGGTGGACTCTTACAGCATAGCCTCCCCCCCTCCGCCCCCCCAGTTTCGAACCCCGTGTGGCGCCTGTTGCACACGCCAGCGGCTCAAAACGCCAGCGTCTGAAAACGCTAGCTGGCCCGAGCAAAGAATGCCAGAATGCTCCGCTTATACAGTTGCTTCCTCTCCATGGTGGCGTCGTACCACTGTGCCGTTTTTACCGCTTTGTCAGTCTACACTTTCTTTGAGATCGGCCCACGAAAACGGGGAGAAATCGCCGGTTAGTTCCCAAAGAAGGCTAAACGCTTTTGAAATCGGTTATAAGAGCAAATTGGTTATAAGAGAAACGTTTTTACTGCTTATTTACAGATGTTCACTTTCTCACTTTTATGTAGTTCAACGCTTCGTATAATCAACGCGTACTATAGTTCCATTTTGATTAGTTTGGTTGATTTTCCTCTATGAGTGTGGCCCGTACTCGCCATGGGAGTTTGGGCAAGAATCGGGTAAGTTAGGAAAATAATTAGCAGCGTCTAAAGAGAAACATTAATGAGAAAGCTTGAAAAGATTAAAAAAAACGAATGAAGTCGGGGGTAAAATGTGAGAAATAAGTAAAGAAATCGTCCCGATTCTATTATAAACCTCACAAGAGTTGCACCAACACCCCTACGTTAATTTCCTAGAGAGCAGGCTCCCAAAGATAGATTATCGGGAATGGCTAGATTCGATCCAGCACCGTGAAATTGTCCTTCTCAAGTGCGTTTTCGTATTGCGGAAAAGCGGCTGCATGACAAAAAGAGGTGTTCTATTGTTTCGTCCTCACCACAACATGAGCACAAGAAGGAGGACTGCCAAACCAGATCTATGCAAGTAATAGCTTAATACAGGTATCAGACAGCGGCATTTGGCAAACAGGACTTTAACTTTTCTATTACGACAGAAGTTTCTAGTGACGTTTCAAGGGAATATGAGGTGTCGGTAATGATTTAAATTTGTTAATGGTATGTTCCAAGAGTTGTGCATCACTTCACATCTCCTCAACCTAGCAACAGCTATAAAAGCTGACACAGGAAGGATCGAGAGAACGGGACCACTGCACCGGCCGCTCTCATCTAACTGTCGGCTGATTCCTTCATAAATAATCCTTTGTTACTATACACCCATACCAATTTAATTATTGTTAATTGAGAGGATATTAGACAGTTCATTCACATAACTTCTTTCTCCGCACATGGCTGCTTCTGTTGCTGGCTTATTTTTCCCTTCTCTTTTGCCAACTTCTTTCACTCCTTTGTAGCTCAGCCCTCCGCGCTCGATGCGCACCCGATTTTGTTCCCTTTAATTTTTTCTCCACAATTGACTCTTTTTGATGCCCTTTTTATAGCCAATTATATGGATACCCAAGGCAAATTTACGCCGTTATCGTTATGTTCCGACATATACCTATTTATTTATTTATTTATTTATTTATTTATTTATTTATTTATTTATTTGCACGACAATGCGGACAAAGATACAAGCAGGGCGGGATTGATACACAGGACGGAATAATGATAAATTGTACAAATGCTCTCGATAAAGTATATATCTATTATTTATTTTATTTAGTGCATAAAAACATAAAGTAAATAAGTATATATTTAAATTAATAAACATAAATAAAGCTGTCCCGTGGTCGAATTCGAACAAAAGACATCCAGCACAGAAGTCCGATACTCTAACCATTAGGCCTCGGATGTTTGTTTCAGCAAGCGGAATAAAACACCCGTAGGAATTTCCCACCTGCAAGCGACATTTCGTAGCTGCCGGGGCACTCTTCCCTCTACCCAGAAGGAGTTGTGTTCCACCCTGCGTCGGGTCAATATATGTCGGGCCCGAGTATAGTTTGAACACGACTCGAGGAGCCGTTGCTGTTGTGGTTGTTGCCACTACAACTCGTGGATCGTACGCATGCACCATGGTGAATTGGCTAAGAAATTGGTGTAATATTCCCAAGTTATAACCACAAATAAACTTTCAGGACTGCTGTTGAGCAAGTGCTGTTGAAAGGCTAAAACACATATTGAAACGAAAGCAATAATATTAGTAAGAATTCTGACGAGCTTTATTGGACTCGTCAAGCGTCAGTCAGAAACACAGTGGCAGGAAGGATCGCTCAGATATATAGATCAGTGACCTGGCCACGCGACATGCGATGACGACGGGATTTTCCGGTGCCACTCTTCTTTCTTACAATTGACCCCCGGCTGAAGAAGGAGCCATCCTGGTGACCAACGGCTACGACGGAACGATGGTCTCATGATAAGGCTTGAACCTGTCCGGATGAAGACTTACACGTCCCCGGCGACGGTGGTCACTTGGGGGCGTCAGTGGCTCGACGAAGTAGTTGACGAGCTAAGTTTGGGCAATGACGCGATAAGGACCATCAAATTTTGGTAGTAGTTTGGATGAGAGACTATGACTTATAGGTGGGACCCAGAGCCATACAAGGGATCCAGTCGGGAAGGTAGGAGCAGGTCGGCCGTCGTCATGCCGAAGCCTTTGGCGGGATTGGACGGCGGTAGCTGGCGACCGGGCGAGCTGTCGACATTCCTCGGCATGCTTAGTGGCGCTGGAAACCGGAGTGCACTCGGAAGCATTCATATATGATATGGGAAAATTGTGTCGATGGTAAGGAAACGTTCACGGTCGTAGAGAAGGAAACAAAATTGACGGTGGCGAAACTCAGCTATACCTGGGTGTGCGTAGCGAGAGGCATGGTTAAGGTAATTGTTTAGCTTGGTTATCTCTACGGTTACATCTTTTATCGTTTAGCTTCGTACGTCTGAGTGTTTAGGTTTGGTTGTTACCTCTCGTTAAGTTATGGTTACATTAAACACTAGACATTTTAAAGTGTAACGCATTTATTTTGAAAGTCTTCATCTTGTTGTTCTCAATTGTCACAAAGACAGCCCGATGGTCGGTGAGGCGGGAGGATAAGGGGTTGTCCTCCAGTGACTTGAACACGTTTCGGGTGCTATCCTCATCTGAATCCACTCGCCTCGCCGCTAGGTACTTACGACGCTTCTCGAGGCGTGCGGCTTGTTCTTCCTCCGTCTCCTCAACTCGCTGCCTCTTCTTGGTTTCGTTCCGACGATGAAGCCTGGCTTGTTTCAGTCTGTCCGACTCACTTTCCATATCTGCCGACGAATCCCCACTGAGCCGCCTCTTTTATATATACGATGCAACGCCGGCTCCTCCGCTGTTGCAACGCGGTTTCACCGGCTCCTCCTCTAACGTCATACCAGATGCAAGCGGCGAACGCTTTCAACACAACTGCGGCGGCGGCGGCGCGTCCCCGCGCCATGGTAACTCCAGCAGACGACGCCAGATGGCGCAGCGAGTGGCGCTGCCAGCTGCGGCGGTTGCTAGGCAACGGCTCAGCTCGAGGTGCGGCCACCGGCCACAGCGAAACGGCGAGAATGCGGCCAGTGTAGCTCTCGCTACAAAAACGGAGAGAATCCGGCTGTGCCTTCTTTGGCGGTGTTGTAGGCGTATGTCACGAACGGCAGAACAAGGTCCCAGTTCGAATGATCCGAGGCGACATACATGGACAGCATGTCGCCGAGAGTACGATTAAACTGTTCCGTCAGACTACTTGTCTGGGGGTGAAAGGTGGTGGTGTTGCGATGTAGAATATTGCATTTGTTAAGGAAAGACTTCGCTACTTCAGAAAGAAACGCGCGCCCGCGGTTACTCAAGAGTTCACGGGGAGCGCCGTGATGTAGAACGAGGTGATGGAGGATGAAGGAAGCGACGTCGTGCACTGTGGCCGCTGGGAGGGCAACGGTTTCCGCATGGCGCGTCAGGTGATCGACCGCGACTGTGACCCAACGGTTACCTGCAGCCGTACAAGGGAGACGACCACATAAATCAATTCCGACGCGTTCAAGGGGTCGCACCGGGCATGGAAGTTGCCGTGCGACACGCGATGGCGACAGCGCTTGCTAGTGTGTCGCTCTTCTTCTAGCCCCGAGACACCCGATGGCGACGGGACTTTCCGGTGCCACTCTTCTTTCTTACAGAATTAATCATCATTATTTGATAAACAGACAAACTTAACAGAGAATTCGGTTGCACTATATAAGAAATTCCTGCGCTGCAGAACAAACATACCTGTGGCCCGAAACGAGACCAGGTGCAACGCTAGATTTCGCTATCGCTGTCAATGCTATCGCATTGACAGCGGTTGTCACGTGAAGCAGCAGCCAATCAGTGACAGCCGAAATGGACAGTCCACTATTTGGACTCTTACAGAATACCGCCCTAGGAATGAAATATAGGGAAAAGTGTTCACATACTGAGTGTCACTTACCCAGTCGCATATATATCTACTGCCCCAAGTTGTCTATTCGGGCTCACACCTAGCTGCCCAACTTGTATAATTGGCAAGACAGCAGTAGCCCAGCACCTACAAACTGGGATGAAGAGACAAATAATTTCTTCTGAAAGAATTTCGATATCGGCGAGGGTGCTCCAAAGAGCGTTACTGTTTGCGTCAACTCATGGACAAAGCCGTTTATATAGCGACGGAGCTTAGCGTGACGCAGAGAATGCGCCTTGATACGAATTACTGGTCGCGTTTCAGCGCTCCCAATATTTCTGCTCTTCACCGAGCGTCGTCAAGATTAGGGCATATCTGTACGTCTTGGTTGCTCTAAGTAAATAACGGTGCCCCTTACTGTTTTGTTTTCCTGACTTTTCAGTATGAAGGTCCTCAAGGGCTACCACAATGCCCAGGTTCTCCTGAATCTCCCTAGGAAGATCACCGACTACAAGTCTATCGGCATGTACTGCAAGCAGTTTTCGGTAAGCGGCATCCGTCATTTGGCCTTTGCTCGCTTATTCTTTGTACATTGAAAAGACGCGAAATTAAAAGATGGAATCAAGTTGAGTTGATAAGTAACTTCTTTAGAAATGTCCAAATGTTCCCTGTATGCCAGGAGATGACTTGCCATCATGATTATTTATTCACTAATTGATTCATTTGCCAAATATTCATAGAGGCCCGAAACAAGAAATAGGCAGGGAAGCACAAAACATGACCTTGCGGCAATAAGGCTTTCCAGGGAAACCTCGAATGAAGTGATCCCACATTTCTTGCGTAATTGAAATCGTCAGCGAAGAACGGACAAATTCACCGGTAAAGGCGCCTGTGATCTCGCAGATCTAATTGTACAGATAGCTACTGTCTACTTTTGTTCAGAGGCCCGCACAGAGGGGGCGCCACATTCTTGAAATTTATTTAATTTAATTTAGATTATTTAGCCCGTCATAAAGGGAGTGGCCACAAATCATCATCACAATTCTCATCATGACCATCATCATAGTAGGGAAAAATTTGTTTTGAAGAAACATTCAGGAACCTGGGTGAAAACAAATGAGCGGCTAAAGTTCACAAATATATGTACCTAAAGTGCGTTGACATGGAATCAAGGAAATGACCAAATAGTTGACAATAAAGTACGCTGTGATTGAAACTGCGACTAGTGCATCCCGGAGTCATCAAAAAGAATGTGAGAAAAACGGAGATGGTAAATTGGATAGAAAAGATGAAAACAAGCATGGGTCCGTGCAGATTTACAAATATAGCAGAAAGGAAATCGGGAGAGAAGATCCGTACGATAACACAAGTAGCAGTGCCTCACTAATTGAGGCACGAGTTGGCTGAGGACATAAACAAACCGGAGCAAACATTTGCAATGGGATGAGTCGAGTGTCTGCTGCATCAGAAGTCTGAAGACGACTCAGCAAATCGTAATGGAATACCAAATACTCTCCCAGCAAGAATTTTAGGAAACGTCCATCTTATAGAAGCGCTGGGTTTCAACGGAGTTGGAAGCTTTAACTAGTCAGCGGTAGAGATGAGCAAGATACGCTTAAACTATTGGTGGAAAAAACTCAGGGAATATATTGATAGAACAAGACTCGTTACAGGCACAGGTAACTGTGGAATTAAGAATTAGAGGTCTTAATGAAGAGAGCAAAGATCGAGGCGCGATATACGCAAAAGACTGGAGTGCAGTAGATGTACAACCTTGTAAGCTCAATCCGGCTAGAAGACTATTTGTCCCTACTTCTTTTTGAAGGGCGTGTCAGTAGAAATAATCATGATCATGGTGCCGAGAGAGTGGTGTCAGAACAATGTCTTTATCATGGCGCCGACAGAAAGAGCAACAGTGAGCCTTGTGAAAAAAAAATGCGCTGAATACAACGTAATTAACTTTTTTGTATGTCTTGTCACTGATGTATTACAATTTACTAATTATGAACACGACAAAATATGTCAAGGGAGCTGGTAGAGCATTTAAAATGTCGTGTAGTGCCAGTCCTATCCTACATGTCACAAATTTTTGGTCACTGCAAGGGCTTAATCCCATCTACCAATTCCGAGAAACTCAGTAAAGGACAACTTTGGCCTTTTGGCTTTGCAGGCAAAAGAAAAAAACGTATTTAAAGCGAAACATGATTTCCTTTCGCTGATAATTCTGCCTGATGATTTTTGCGTTTTTTGTATGTTTATGCGGTGGTATATATGTCTGCTGTTAGTGTCATTAAACCTTCAGTTGATGTCTAGCGCCCGTCCAGTCTACTCGTCTCTTTTTTGTCTTCCCGTACATCAGCGCTTGTTACGATGTCTAAGTTCAGTAAAGAGACAGTGCCCAAGGTAATATCCCCTTCACAAAAAGTAAACAAGCGAGGTCATCTGTTCTTTCCTGTTTTCTTGCGTTAAGTAGCCACTCTCCTTTTATTATCAGCAGTGGCAATCAACTCATAGCCGCAGTAAAATCCTACATAACTAAATTCACTCCACCTGATTTGCTAACGCAATTTGCATAGTTTAACGGTAACCTTTATTGCACAATGGGTGAAATGCTGGCACATCTGTCCAGCCTTCGTCTAACAATTTGTGAAGGCTTCATGAAACCTGTAAGTGCAGCATCAAATGAAAATGAATGAGAAATGCTCAAACATTTATAAAAATGACAATGTACACTACAACAATTAAGTGGGAGGGACAAAGAACCAAAGAATTTGGGATATATAGCCACCTCTTGTAACTGCAAAAAAGGAATTCAATCATTCATTCATATTCTGACAATTGGTTGCACTGACGAAATGTTTTCGGGGAAAAAATGGCATACTAAGATTACTGCCGGGTTTGCGTGTAGTGCACGTTTTTTCGTAGTCTGTGCCCGATCCAGAACCGCTTATTGTGTACTGTCGGATGTAGAAAAACGCGAGTCACACGAAAGTAATTTTATTCAGGGCACTTTTTTTTCTCTTTTCTCGGAGTGCGATTCTAGTTCAACAATCACTGCATGTTGTTGCTACTTCCAGGTCATCATTCAGTTGTTAGTAGCATATTCGTGTGTAGTCAACACTTTATTCCTGTTGAGTGGAGTGGTTTTCGGGGCCAGTTTGTGCATGATGATAGTGTGATGGTTCCAGCACGTGTAGACGCGAGAACAAAAAAGAAGAAACGCACAAGACAACACTGGAATGACAGCCGCCGTTACAGCAGTTTTAAACCCAGCATTGTCCTGTCGGTTCTTTCTTGTTGTGCTAGCGTCTATACATGCTGGAACTATCACACTATAAACTTTATTCCTCGTTTCCCAATTAGCTGAACTTTTTAACTTTGTGCTTATCGACATCTTTCTTCCACGTAGTTTCCACCTAGTTTCATTTCATCACTTCCGCGTCGGTGTTTCTTCCATTATCGAAGTACTCTTTTCCTATTCACCTTACACGCTCGGCATCGTGTGACTTTAGTCCAGCTACCGAGCATGTAGATCATGCATCGCTGAACTACCCTCTTGGTGCCCAGCAAGGGTAGCAGATAAGCTACAAGCATATAATCGGACTGGGCCATTGTCACTTAGGACAATATTTATACCAAGACCAGTTATTGATGTCGAAAGGAGATATTTCTATCCCGGGAATCCCTTCTATTCCAGAATGACATTGCCTCTTGTGCTATACTTCTTTCGAATACTGTTCATTCCAAACACATCGTTCAATAGTTCATCCGCTACTGTATACTGACCCACTTCTCATGTAAAACCCCGTCGGGCGCCTTTCAAATATTGGAACTAACGAAACAAATTGCTTTCTTCGTTAGTGTGGGCATGTAGTCTGCAAAATATTAGTGACGATTTTATGTACCGTGACACGCGTCCGCTGTAGTTGCGTACTTTTCCCTCTCTTTCATACAAGTATCTGTTAGTACTTGCGCGGCTAAATATTCTTTTTACATCCTTATGTTTAGGCAAACTTTTGGACAATTTAAATATTGTAACCGGTAGCCTGCTACTTCTAATACACTGTCAGGTTTGGCCACAGTTAACCCTCAATGCCCATACCTTATCGGCCTCCGCTCAGATCTTCAACTGCTTCTTCTTATCGCGCTGTCAACTGCATTGCAGGCCGACTTCGGCAACGTCAAGATTCCGGCAGGCTACGAGCTGCCCAGGGAGCAGAGCCTGGGCAGACTCAACTCCAAGCAGCATAACACCATGGCTGCCGAGGTTATCCTGAAGGACAGCGCTACCATGATGCTTAGGCAGTTCGAGTATGGAGGAAATTGCCCAGGGTGTAAGTATTGCCCCACACTTGTTTACACTTGTGCTGTGGAGAAGTTCTACAAACCGTGAATGAACACGCTTTTCTACATATCTGCTACGCATACAAAAATAAAATTATGGACGTAACCTGTATAATAATCCGTCAATACCATTTGCCATAACTGCCTTTAACTAGTTTGGCACCTTGTGTAACTAATTGTGCATGTCCATGCCACAACGTGCGCATCTGTCATATACTCTGCGCACTTTACATATTCAGAAACAAAGTTTGATGTTGCGTGATTTAATTGGAAGATTTCTGTCCACCTCAGACCAAGGTGACTACGTTTTACCATCAGAATGTCCTGCGCTTTTATTTCGGTTTTGTTTTTCGTCTCTCTATTCCTTGCTGTCTCTACTGTACTGTTCTGACTCCCCACTGCATAGAAACCATCGCCAAAAAATGTATACAGTAATAAAATTAATGCAGCTATGTAAGACGAGTATTATGCAAAGCACGACATCTTCCCTTCACCATACGATGGCTTCATACCATGCCTAACAACGGCTCAGTAGACTTCGAATCAGGCAGGGAAGCAGACGCTGTGCTATAGAGGGAAGATCATGAGAGTATTCACGTACTCAAATTCCATTTACACCACGTGTGTCAATGAGCCATCGGTTCTGTCAAAGAGAGATAACTTGGTTATAACACCTCTGCGTGAGTGCTTGAGTAATCATTGATTGTTTGGCCTATTCTACTAAGTTGCATTGATGATCCCTTTCCTTGCCTTTTGTTGCTCATTAATTATCATTATAGGCATTATAGGTGATCATTATAGGCAGTGCTTGGATCGGTCCAAAATGCTCCATAACAGAAGAAGAGAAAGCACCTTGAAAGAAATGAAGCACAGAGCACAAAGTATTTTCATATGCAGCAAAGCGCGTCGTCGGGCGTCGGCAGGATGGGTGAATCAAAACACGAGGAAAGCGTCACGCATTATATGACGGCGATAGACCAGGAGCAACGAGAATTCATGATTGAAGTGTAGCCCAAAAACACATAGTCGCATATATATCACACACATTTCCCCTCACAAAATGTTTCTTTCACATTGCCTCCACGACGTTTATAAAGCACACAAGTGTGTGTGATCAGAAGTAAAGTGTGTATGGGCAAGCATTCGACACCACCTTCGCCTTTTTATACACCACGTTGCAAATTACCACACTGTGTTTCATCGTTGCAATGTCTGCATTTGACGTAGCAAGGCAATGCATGGAATATTCAATCGCACACTGCGTGTGACGTCAAAGGTGACACTTGATTGCTCTTGAGAAAGCACATACACCAGCACATTTCTACCAAGATTTCATAAATCTCACGATAGCTTCACGTCATTCGCACATCAACAAGCGCATATTTACGAGATAAAGATGGGCAAAATAGGTAATGATTGTGATGCCAATGCGACATTCAGATCTTAAACAAACATGGGCTCACCGAACGACGCATGTTACTTCGTTCATTACAGCATATGTGGCGCCTCTGAATGATCTATGTTCGTCGTCTCACGACGTTGCTGTCGGTAGACTGATACGAAATTTGCCATGCTGATTTGTCGTCGCGCCAATGTGTTCACGATTTCGTACTAGCTGTAATCTGTAACGACCAGTCAAAGCACCCGCAAAAAACCGTGCGCTCTCTCATTTTCTCGCAGCTGCCTTCTTCGTGGCTGGTCCTAGTGCAAACCCTCCGGTGGAGCAGCTGACCCACCTTATGTACGACGACGGAAAGTGAGTAGCACTCTGACTGTGCGCATACTGCGACCGCACTCAAGCCATAGCAGTTTCAACGTGCACTCTTAAAAATCATAGCGCCCCGTGGGACTTATCTTTTCCCACAACAATAATCATCATCTTTCCTGCATTTCCTTTCGTTAACGCTGCACGCCCGATGCTTCCAGGTCATGAACCGCATGCGCGTTATCATCGTGACATCGCATTCTCGACACGAATGTAGCGAGCGCAGAGCTTTCAAGAAAGGAAACGCAAGCAAGGCAGATGATGATCATGGTTGTGGGACAAGATACGCCTCAAAGGGTGCAAACTTTTTAAATTATGTATCAGTTGCTGAACTCCTAGTCTGAATCGTAACGCACCACCGTTAACCCAAGAAAGACACGCGCATTTTATCGGCGATACACAGGGACATTGGCTGCTTCTACTTTCTCTCTGAATAATGTACCACTGTAGCCGTAGACACACGCCGTGCTCAGGGCCCTCGATACCACTCTGAAAACTGTGCTGAAGACATAGCAAGCAATGCTACGCCGCGGAAGGGCACTCACACTCGTATCATCGTGATACTGATAAAGGCTACTAGTGTGATAAGGCTACAATAAAAAAGGTTCGACTCGTGTTTGTCAGGTACTTCCGAGCCATAAATTAATTGTCTACATGTAAATAAAGCTTAATATACCCTGGGGTATTACGTAATACCCTAGGATATTTAAGCTTTATACGTAATGAGGCAAACCGTAATAGGGGACTCCGGATTAATTTTGACCCCCAGAGGTTCCTTAACGTGCATCAAAATCCAACTACACCAATTGTCTTGCATTCCGCCGCCATCGAAATGTGGCCACCGCGCCGGCATTGAATCCGTGACTTCGAACTCAGAAGCGCATCGCCAGAGCCAATAAGACACCGCCACGGGTGATACGAAGCTTAAATATTGTACAATCAATGTATTCTCGTCAGTGCTAACCTGTGGTGTCCAAATTGTGAGAATAACAAGCAAATCATTATGAACTGAAGGATGAGAAAATAAAGACGGATGTACGAGTCAGAGATAAAGCGATTGGTTCCTTATCTTGTTAAAATTAAGGGGCTTGGGCGGGTCTTGTAAAGTGTTGTAATGAAAGCCGACGTTATATCATAGATGCACAGTGGGGGCCAAGGCAAAGTGACGCAATCGAGGGTGACGGAGAAATAGATTGACTGATTAGATTGGGAAATTTAAAGAGATAACACGGAGTCGGCTCACATGTAGTGTAGTCTTAGGCTGTTGGCAGAAGCCTTCATCTTCAGGGGACGGGAACGTGACGGTGATTATCTTGATGGTGATGCTTGATTAGCGTACATGCTTGTGCGTCGTTTCGTGCGTCTAGGACGGGCAAGCTGGAGCGCTATGACAAGAAGGACGTGATGGTCAAGCTGCCCCTCGGCCACCACTGGAACGAGTACAGGTGGTTCTCGGTGTACTGTATGGACAAGAAGCAGAGTTACGCAGACATCGGCATCGACATGGCTGTGGCAGAGAAGCTGCCCCTGTACGATCCCAGCTCGGCCGGTCCTCCTTCTTCGTCAGGTACGCAATCATCAATTTGCCAAGTTTAGGACAATTCATGAAGGAATGCATTTCAGCGATCACTTGAACTCAAAAGATTCGTCTCTAACTTTGTGATGTCCCCATGAAATGGCCGCGTTAAAATTTGTTCCTCCTTCAAAGCCTCCCGCCTTGCAAACCCATTTTAGCTTGATGCGTATTTAAGCTTTCCTTTACTGGACTTTAAGGGAAGGTTTACGGTAGCGCCATCAAAATACAGAACAAAACAATACATTGTGGGGGGTGTTTTGGAACCTTTGCTGGCTGTGCAAAAAAATGTCGATCGGTTGATGTTGCAATAAATTAGGTCCATGGTTTATGAAGATAGCAGAGTCATTCATGCTACATAAGTCGTACCTCGTTATTATGGCCCTCGTTAAGATGGACGACTCGAATTATGGACAATCTTTTGAGGCTCCAAACGTTTCTAGTGTATGTTATGCATCGTTACTATGGAAACTCGCTGTATGCACAATGAAAAGGGAAGGAAAGCGCAAAGATCATAGAAGTCCATATATTCTGGCTCGGTAATACAAAAAGTGTCGAGAGGACGTGGAATGGAACGACCTCCTTTTGAGGAAAGGAGCAGCCCTACCCCGGTGACCTCATGACACCTTCGGTGCTCACTTCCTTCTGGAAGCGTGCCTGCCTTTTGAGGTGAAAAGTGGTCCTTCCGTGTTGCAGCTGCTCGACTGGGATTCATGCGAAAGTTACAGTGGTGACACAGTAGGCTTTTCTCCTACGCACTAGCTTCGCCAGCAAGTTGTGGTTGCCCCTACTGCACTACATCCCAAGAAATGTTTACACACATTGGGGCGTGTCTTGTTCCCAAAGAATAATCGTTGTCTTCAGAGTGGGAAAAAATACTCGCGAAAAAAAATTTAAAAAAATTTAAATTATGGGGTTTTACGCGCCAAAACAACGATCTGATTATGAGGCACGCGGGGACTCCGGAAACTTGGACCACGTGGGGTTCTTTAACGTGCACAGAAAAAGATTACGAGATGGAAACGACTTGACTGGCTGTTTCTGAGAATGCTGTTTAACTTCTCAAATGCGACATATGCCATGAAAGGAATTTTCAAAATGTTTCATAATTAACCGTAAGTCACTAATTAACCCGAAGTGCCACTAAATGCACCTCAAAACGACCTCATTCCCGACTACTATGAATAGTACGCCGTTGGTCTCACTTGTGTATGCTTGATCCTTCTATATTTATGGTTTGGGTCAAGTTACGTGAAACACACCGCATGTGGCCAATCCGAGAGAATATAGATCTGATGGGTAATTCGTGGAATTGCCTACAGTTTGTGTTTGTGCGGCTTCAACCATCCTTGTGGGTTCTCAGATTAAGCTTTAAGTAACTATGGTTTTCCTGACAACTGCCCTGTATGACAATAATTACCTCTCTGAGCTTCTAATTTCTCTATTACACTGTTTCGCATCACTCTAAACTATTACAAAAAAACTTGCCCATGACGAAGGTTACTAGACGAACATAGCCTAGATTTAGTGACATATAAAATCCAAATGCCCTCATTTATTTATGCGCCAAAAATTACTTAACGATGTGGAATAACTCGATGTAAATTGTTTCTCTGCCCCGGAAAAACGAGAGAAGGCAAGTAGTAAAAAGCATGCGTATCTAACGCGTATGTTGGAATCTATGTGACGTGAAACGTTAGTGAAGGCTTTAATAAATTTCTATGCAACAAAAATGCGGTGCTCACAATTGCGTTTATTTTTCCTTTTTAGTCTTAGGTTTATGAAAGGGAAAACTGTCATTCACCGGAACGTTGTTCCATATCGCGGAGCAATTGATGTGATACAGAATAATTTCAGTGGTTCCGGAATGATTATAACGCGATGCTTCTCTCGGTAGCAATAAACCTAGAAAATTGCGCGTGCTGTAGCTTTAGTGATTCGGCGTTTTACTTTAGACGTGATTTGAGCGGCTCTAAAATGTGTCCACGTTTTCATTGGTGCAGGTTCGGTGCTTGGTCCACTCTCGGCGCTGTCTACGTTTAGTATGAGCGTGGCCATGCTGCTGGCAGCTATCGCATTCCTGCGATGAAATGGTGAGATTTTTTTTTTGCTTCGCCTATTTTGTTCTTTCTATGGCACATAAACAACAGACCGGTGTTCTCTCAAAGAACAACTCATTCGAAAAGCAGGTGGGAAATGAGAGATTTACGAGAAAAGAAAGTCGGCTAAAGTTACAGCTGGAACCTAAAAATAAAAGAAAACGTCCGTGTTTTGTAACGTTTCTTTCCATTTTTCATTCTTATTTTATTATCACCCGTCGCGCTTATCAAGAGTCTGTGATTCTGATAACAACAACAGTGTGGCGGCGCATGTGCCAACGATGACAGAAAAGCATTACTGATTGTTATGAATCGTTTAAAAGGTCGCAATTTCGGGCGAAGCATTCATTGCGAAAGCAGTGTATTAAACACCTTCACGAAGTAAGGTTAAAGGCTTCATCAGCTGTATAAACTGCTCTGAGCGTTCGCTTACTAAGTAAATTAACAAGCACGGTATGACACGCGTACAGGCAAACATGAGCACATCTCGCTCGGTGATCGCGGGAACTCGCTTGTCAGAACGCTACCGTGGGGAAGATCGCAGCAGCGCGCGAGCGAATTCCCCTTCGTGCTACCTCTCGCTTCAATGCGCCTTGCAGCCGTAGTAGAGAGAGTGATTGGGAAGAGGAAAAGTTGCTATTTTCTGTAACCCTTTAGGGAGCGCGACTCCGCGCCTTGGGGAAGAGAACAGGAGGTGCGTGCTAACCTGGCCTCTTCCTCCTCCTCCTCCTCCCCCCCCCTCAATTCCCTAGCGGCAGCACAACTCCTCGGTCCTCCCGCCCTCTCCCCTCTAACGCACAAGTAGACGGCGCCCACTCTGCCCGCTTTCCCTCCCTTTCTCTCCCACTTACCCCTCCCTGTTGGCGCTGAGCCGTGCTCCCTCAAGGGCCTGCATGAAGATAGCGTCAACCTTTCCCTTTCCTCACGAACCACTTACCTGCCCGCTTTCCTCTCTTGCGGGAGCGAGAAGACGCCTCCACACCAAAACACCATCCTTCTCGCCACACCCTAGCACGCTTTACTTCGTATCTACGGCACAGGGCGCGTGGCCGCGATTTTATCGCACTTGGACTTCATACGAAGCCTCACGGCGTCGGCAACAACGACGGCAGCCATTCACCAGACGTGCCATGTAATTCCTATCGCTTTAAGGGGACACTAAAGAGAAACGGGAAGTTCAGCTGCAGGAATAAAATAGGGACCTTCAGGAATGCATGCAGTTTTTTGTTGGGTGCAAAAATACGAGTTATTAGCGGAGCAATTCGTAAACAAAGACCAAATATCTCTTCCTCAATTTCTCTCACCCCAGATTTGGCGCTGAAGCAGTGTCGTCACAGATTTCATTGCTCTCAGCGAATCAGAATGCGCCATAATAGGACACCGCTTGCGTAAACGGCCGAGGCGCTGGCTGCATCATGGCTGCATGGCCGCTGCGTTTGCATTCGACGCGATGGATACCGTTGCTGCCGCTGAACCTTCCAACGAAGAGCTCGCCAGTGAAGCAGGACTGCATTTCAGCGATATTCAGTGAAACCGAGCGCGAAATGATCCTCCGTGCTCGAGCGGTAGGTGTTTCCGCGTGCGGAAAGCAGAGCTTCGTTTTCGTCGACGGAAGGCGTGTGTCCGCTCCGCCAGGCGACGATGTTCGCGACAGAGCAAGCGTAGAAAGTTGCGCACGTACTCGGTATGGTTATTTCGTGGCTTTATTCAATGACATTCAACACTCACCGGGCCGGCAGTTTGCTGCTGCAGGGGCACCGGTAGGGGGTTTAATGAAGGCCGCATTGAGGGAACAGCTGCTCGAGAAAGGACTGGCTTCTGGGGCACGCCAAGATACTTTTTTGTAAGATTATACACATAATCCGAGGCCGAGAAATGCAGAGGGCACACCATCGGTTTCTCTGGCTCTTTTGCCGTTTTATCATCAGCAGAGCACTGAGCCATTGCGAACGCCGGGGAGCCGGAGCTCATCGCGCGGCACCACATGAAAGGACACAATCGGGTCAACACTGCCGCGGCCACTGAGCACGCACTTTGGGCCATTTATACAGCCCTCAACATACACACACGAGGCATTTCCTGGCTGTTTCCCGCGAAGTAAACGTTTTTCGAGCCACGCAACACGCAACCAAACACTGTAGAGCGGAATAGGCGCGCGCGATGATGCATGGACCAAAAACGAAACTACGAAACTATCACGAACGGATGTATCGCCGTGTCAGTTTTTTTTTCTTATTTAATTTTGCGCTAAACTTGTACTTCCTCGCTTGTAACGGTTTAAAATGTTGACAAATGCTGTTTGTGTACGTTTAAGGTGTATTTCATTTTGCGTTTTATTAACAGCGATAAATCGCTCTCTATCAATCGCTACCGGCCTTCGTCTGTAATCTCCGACGTCACGAACGTGTAGTGCGGGAAATTCGAAGGGGCGTCAGCACCTATCCTTCAGTTTTTCGCTATTTTCTCGCTTATTAAACATCTGTTCGCAGTAAGAATGGTGTGACTGTGATTGTGATAGGATAATCTACCATTAAAGCTCAAGTTCCGGTTTCTCTTTAGTGTCCCTTCAAAATATCGCCTGAAGTTTCTTTCAATGCGAAATATTAGTTCACGTCTGTATACTGTGTGTCTCCTCAAAGTGAGTTTAAAGACGTACTGACTTATCATACTGCTCCAGAGATTCTAACGCCCGTCCAGAGAAGAATTATTATATCGCATAACTAAGCGTCAACCCATTGTAAATTTACAATGCGAATTAAGAGTATTTTACTGACTCCTAATAGTGCTGTCATTTATTCCAGGGACTGATCATCGCGTGAAAACTTGCTGATGGAGGCTGCTTTCTATGGTAAGGTAGGTTTGGTTACATATTACCATTTTGTCGACGACGTTCTTCATGCATTGAAACTTTCACTCCCACAAACACACATGCATATATATAAACTGTTGGGTAAATAAACCTAAGATAACCACGAAGCTGTGCTTCTCATCTTGGCCAATTGAAAAATCCAGCTACTACTATATAATATATATACCGACGACAAGAGTTCGAATCGAGGGGTCTGGTTTTTGTTAGTCGAAACCTTATGAGGCCATCAGACAATGCCTCCAAGGAACGCACAGTGCAAATTACTTGTTTAACTGAACTGTTGAAATGATAAATAAAGGGAAATGAAAGTGGACGAGTAAACAACCACTGCAGGTGCGATACGAATCCGCGTCTTAGCGTTACGCGTACGCGCGTCAGGGCAGCAAGTCCATCGCCACGGCAATTGCTGCCCCGACGAAGACAGGTCCCCTAGTCGAAACGTTGGCTACCGCGACATTCCTAGTTCTAATACAGTTAGTCACGCCAATCCTCCATCTTCCTGCGAACCTGTCTACTGAAGTCGTTAATCTTTTTTCCTATTTCGTTGGCCGGTCGCAAGACGCGTTATGCACTATGCAGCCACAAACGAAGCGTGATAAACTTAACTAATATCGTTCTGATGGAAAGTTGCACCACGGTACACTCATAACAATAGTAAGCTTGCTGGAATGCGGTGACCCAGGATTGCTACATGGCGAGAGCTTGGCTTCTCAGTTTCTCGGTAAGGACGTTATGCCTTGTAGCAAAGTCACATTCAGTCTTTCGATCCGAGGGCGCAGCTAGCACGTTTGATATACTTAGATGAGCAGCTAAGAATCAATAGTGCGCTCAACTTACTGATGCTTGACCTATACCTTGCGTGTAATTGTGGTTGGACATAGTTCACCTAATCTCAGGATTTGCCCATTCGAAAGGTTCGGGCCTAACGCCAGCACTGAATATGCTTCAGAGATCATGCTTGTGCTACAGCATGTAACTTTTTATTACGCACAAACGTGCATGTCGTATCACGCAACGAAAGCGCTCTAATTCTCCCTGCGTTTATATTCTTGCCTCAACGAGATGCTTCAATTAGTTTCAATGAGAAAAAGAGTCAGAATCATATGAAGCCAACAAAGTATGGAGCCAAGGAAAACAGGGAAAAACATGTGTGGCTTCTATTTGAAATGTAGAAAGAAATAAAAGAATAGTTAGAAATGAAAGTGGGCAGTGGTGGGAGCCACACCCGCGGGCACCATGCGCATAATGCGTGCGATACTCTTCCAATTGAGCTAAAGCGGCGGCTGTCTTCCCGTCGACCTTTTTGGCTATCTTTGTGTAGTAGATCCGGGCTTGATGATGATGATGATGATTTATTGGCATCCCCTTTGAAACGGGGCAGCGACAAATAGTGACCTAGCCTGCTTGATTTAATCAGGTATACTATACATGTGCTTTATCTAGCATTTTTGTATACCTCTCATTATTCTTTTTCTTTTTCAAAAATTTACCTTGTACCGCTACCTATGATTTTAAGAGATCAGGTCGTATCAATCTTTTCCCTGCTTTTTTTTTTTTTCTTGAATGTGTTTCCCAGCGCCACTCGTGGCTGCAGATGTGGCACATCTTTTTAACCACAGACGTCACGTAGAACGTGAATTCAGCAGCATGCGACTCGCCAATAAGCCCTAGTATGCTACCTGAACGCATCAAGGATTCATTAGTCGAGACCCTCGCTATGCAGTGAACGCTGTATTCCGCAAAAAAAAAATTCGTACGGTGTTCTCTAGGTGAACATGTTCTATTTATAGCAAATGTAAATGGCGCGTCTCGTGCATATTTTATTAGCGTGCATTTCGTCTGTATTAACCTTCTTGCGGAAGAGCAGTGTTCATATTAGACAATGGTGCACTGGTCTCGGCGGAACTTGGTATAAACTTCAAGTCATAGTTGCTGTCCACATCCACGTCTCATAAGATTTAAAATGTTTATCTTAAAGGCTACGCTTTTGCTGGGTGAATTGGCGGAAGCGACTTTGCCGGAAACACGTCATAGACACCGGGTTTCGGGCACCTCCTATTGGGTGCTGGTTTTCTGTCGGTCTCATCTTATGCGCCATCGAGGTGAGGTGCGTAGCCGGCAACACTGCTGCCGGAGTTCCTCGTCGCGTCAGCGTTGTGACAGGCCTGGTATCTGCCAGGGCGCTGTTCCTGGTGCGTGCAACACCACGTTATGTCACCGCCACGTATTGTTAGACCACACGGGTTACGAGCTCGAACACAACGCAAGACCATGGAACCCCTCATCCTTACAATCGCTTGACTTTTTACGAAACGGACACGTTTTTTTTTTGTTTTTTTTTTTAAACGGAAGCTCAGGTACCGTTCATTCAGTACACAATTCCGCTATACTAATGTGTAACACCAAATATTCATACCACGTAAACACCTAGTTCTTATATTCTCTTTCTAAAAAGAATAGTAAACTGCAAGCGATACAGAATTTCGAAACCCACGTTAACAACTCAAGCTGTAACAACTCAAAACCTCAAGTGGAGGCACAGCCACCACTTTTGACGGTGCCGAAGTGTTTCATTTAGTTCAGTACACGTTTAACAAAAGATATAGATTGTTTTGTTTTTGTTTTCTTTATGTCTGTCTTCTGCACAGCCTGACATACAGCATATGGGAAACAGCTTTGAAAAACAAGAAAGGGCAAGTTGTTGCATCAAAAACAAAACAAACGGAAACTGTGTTGGTGCATTCAAGGGTTTCTGTTAAACCATGATTGTACTCGGAATTTATTACTGTGTTCTCTCCTGTACTTTTGTACGCAATGTAATATTGTCATGTCGAACGTTCCATGCAGGTGCCAGTGCACCACGGCCGTGTTCGCGCAAGCAACCAGGAATAAAGTTCAGTGGAGTGATGGACCCAGTTGATATCAAACCCTTGGCAGCGTGCATAGAAGGACTGTGGTGGTGCTAGTGTGTTCTCGCTGCCGTGAATAAAAGCTCTCTTGCAGAGCCTGTTTTTACCTGGCCTGTCGTAGGACGTCATCATGCTTGCGATCGCAGCGGCCTAAAGCTTGATTCAAACCAGCTGCGGTGACTCAGCGGTAGCGGCTTCCTGTATCCGAGAGTTATACCGCTGTCCTATGGGACCCTTTTGATCACACTCAATCCCAATCCGGATCAAATATCTCGATCGCAATTGGCTCCCTTCCTCAGCCTCAGCAAAGAGACCAATCCCGATGAAGATATACGATCTAGATCAGGTTTGATTGCGATCAAAGCCTTGTGGCCGCATTGCGATAGGTGTACGTGATATACGCACTCTTAGATACCGGGTTGACTTTCTGCCTTCTTGGAAGATCTTTTCTAGTGCTGAGCGCAGCAATTTTAGACAAAAATAGACAGAAGAAGTGACGCACAAATTTTTTTTTCAACAGTGGTTTATTAAACGACGGATCAAGGGTTCATACACGGAAGCATGTGCCAACTACGAGCACCGCGAAATGGCAGTTCTTTCCTCGATAAATATAGCACTTGCGTTTGTCTCTACTTCTGACCATCTCGTCTGCGCGCTGAGCATGCGCAACAAGCACTAGAAAACGTGCATACCGACGTTTGCAGTCCTTGGTAAATAACGCCGGGTGATCAAAAGTAGTCTCATGCTCCCTCCTTGTGGCGTTTCTCACGGCGAGATTGTGGCTCTTTGGACGTGAAGCCCGATATCCCGCAATTTAGTTTATGGGAAATTCATGAACAATATTGACTCTCGCTTTAAAGCGACAAACTATTCTGCTGATTGCCTTTTACGTATTCTGATCAAACTTTTACGAAGTGAATAACATTTAATTATTTGCGTGTCATTCATTATATGTTTTGTAGTATTTTAATTTAACAAATACTTTGTTTATTCGGTAACGCTCACTGTAATTCAATTGCTATTTTCAGTAACCCGTTACTTGTAATCGGGTACATTATTCAGCTTGAAGCATGTAAATTTGGCGGGAACTACAGTGCTCAAAGTGCTGAAAACATGTACAAGGGTCCTGCAGCTGCGCCTCCATTACACGAAAATGGCAAGCTTGCGCACGTGTCTTGGAAGTCTTATTCTGAGCTTTCCCTCCTATAATAAAATTCTCTCTCTCTCCTGAAAGTGCTTTTAAGCGGCCTTCATAGAGGGTGTGAACTGCTGCTCAGTTCTTTTTCGTTTAGTGCAGTCAATGGCTTCTATATTATACACAAAAAGTTTTTCGCCGTTAAACCGTTATGTTTCTCTCTGTTTTATATATATACGTGACCAATATACACATAATATTGTGATGATAACACGTGAACAGTATTTTTAAGGCTGAATATTATGCAGCTTTATATTTATTCCCTCATAAATTTAACCAGCTTTTCAGGGAACGTGAGCGTTTACTTGCGTCAATCAAATATTAAGTACTTCGTTCAACTACAAACTACCTACAAGTTAAAGGCGCCGGGAGGAGGTTCACGAGATGTTAGTCAACAAACTGAAATGGCGCTTCTATGGCTCGATAGAGACGGCCACTTCGGACGCTGATGCCAAGTAATCACCTATGGACTGCTTTTCAGTTTTTCATTGGCCCTTGCGGGGGCGCGTTTCCCCAACTCCAGCTAATAATGGAGCGCTCCAGACTGTGAGCATCGCGGCATTTAGTAACCACAACCTTGCGGTGGTGGTGGTGGATTGTAACAACAGGTGGGTTTGGTCATGTGATCGGGGAACTGAAATTGTTCCGCCTGAGCATCTCTTACAATGTTACTGCGGTATGCCACCACCTTTACATGAAACCAGTATCTCTCAGGAATTCAATAAGAAGGCGGGAAGCTTCCTTGCGGGCTATAGCTGATACTCCTGGGAGCACAACGTGTTGCAGGCACGCGGGAGGTCCTTCTTTTGCAGGTTCTCAAGCACCGAGTCCTTTCATCTCGGTATTTTCGGCACAACAGCAGAAAGTGTTCAATATCTCCTGTCTCTTGCCATACAATACAGTTCGGAGAATTTATATGCCCCCCCCCTCCCCCCTTCGACTTAAATAACCATGCAGCCGTATTAGTGGATGCAATCTTGTCAGCAAAGTGTTCGTACTTTATAACGCAGCCCTTCTCTCCAGCGCACGCTTATCGAGTGAGTTTTCAGAGTCGCTACCAGAGCTCCGCAGAAGAAAACGGGAAAAGATTAACGAACAAAATTTTGAAACCAACTCTTGGTGAAGACAAACGTGGGAAGGGCTTCAGAGGACAGAGGACGCATTGAAAGAGCCAGTCTAGCTCGATCAATTTACTGGACTTTTTAAGTGTTCATAAAACTAGGATGAAACGTAACATTGAAGTAATGAAATAATTTTTAGTAATTGCTCAGTAACCTTTCTGGGGCTGCAACTGGTAATTGTAATGAATTACATTTTCGAAAGAAAGTCACAGGCCTGCGCAGCACACGCAGCACAGTCACAGCATAAGCTGGTGGAGCGGCTCAAGAGTAGCTCCAATTTCGGCACCACGAACACCAGGGTCTTCGCGACAGTCTGTTCCCCTCGTTTTGAAGAGAACGATCTGAACTGTCCGCCCGGCGTCAATGGCGAGCTGCGCACGCTGCGTTTGCAGGCACGTTAACTAGATGGCGCCACCATACTGACGAAAACTGGGGATCGCGTTTTTTTTTTTTTTTGCGCGCCTCGTCTGAATGGCATCTCGTCGTCTGCGCCTTAAATAGATGGCGCCACCATACTGGCAGAGGCTCGGATCGTCTGCGCCTGCGTTTATAGGGGTTTTTTTTCCGTTGGTCGATAGCAAACGCTTGTGTGGCTCAGTGGTGAAGTATCCGACTCCCACGCAGCGATCCCGGTGGAGACCGGCTACTTTTTTTCGCACTTCCGGCGATAGCGGTTACGCAGCGGCGGCGGCGGACATCACGAACCGAAACGGCTGTTAGAATGAGCCCATAACAGCTTACGCTGTAAAATAATCATGATTGTAATCGGTTACCTTTTTTTCTGCAACATGTACAAGTCTACTTCTGATACAGTGACAGTATTTTGCTCAGTTACGAACATTAAAATCGGGTCGCGAGAAATTGATAAAAAGCGGCCATCCTTGCGGGGAAACTTTGAGCGCAACGTCCACAGCCTTTTCACCCTCTTGTTTCGAAATCTATATAGAAACGATCGAAATACAGGTCCCGAAGTGCCGATACAAGTGATTCTACCATGGGAAAAAATGAGTTCGCTTTGAAATGAAAATTGTATACCATTAAACAGAAAAAAAAGGAAACATAAGTGTGTTTGGGGACTGCATGCAATATACACAACTCCGGCAGGAAAGAATTTAAGGGAAAGCAAGGTGAAGAGAACAGGAAACGCTACACATGCTCACCCAAATCACAAGCATGCATGTAGTGTCTCCGCAGGCCCCAGCATCGGATGCACGGTCTATTTACTTGAGCGAATCATATGGTCTGAATAGAAATGTTCAAGAGGCGACAACAGGTACGACATGCTTTCTTTTTTCAAGTTAAATACTGCAATCTATTGGCTTTATAGTTGTTTAACTATCAATTTATGTACTAATATATATATATATATATATATATAATACTAATATATTATAGTACTAATTGTATATTACTAATAAATTATAATATATTATAGTACTAATATAATTATATATGCCATAGGATTCCTTCACTAAGTAAAATTTGTTTTGTGATATACTTTCACCATTTACAAGGGCCGTCATGGTGCGATGCTGTCGATATGAAAATGGCCCGAGAGCTTCGTCAACAGGTTTTAGTCGCTTTACCTCCTTTTTTCAGATGAAAAAATTATGAAGAAAATAGGAACAACCCCCGAACTCTTACCAAATGACACATGTTCAAAGAGACACATGGGCACTTCAACATATTTTAAAGACGACGCGCTCTGCGACTGCCTTTGAATAAATGGCGAACGCTGTTATGTGTGCGTGCGTTTCCCTTCTCCCGTTCCTTTTTTCCCTTCGTTTCTGCGTCTCTTTCCCCAGTGTGGGTATAGCCGACCAAGTGGAACCTGGCTTCTTTTGCCTGTTTTGTTTCTTTGTTTCTCTATTACCAAATGAACGTCGCTTCCAAATATCCACATACTAATACTAATAAGTGGAAAGGATAGCACGTAACTCTCAGAGAAACATAACCTGGAGCTATTACTTAGAGGTAGTTCATGATATTCCTGCGCTGGTGTTGTCAGACAGTGCGCTTTCTGTGCATGTCAATATGCGCTGCGACGTGGTCGAGTGACTGGGCAGCGCATACGGCAGCGCCATTTAGGCCCCTGCTTTCAACAAACTTTAGATAGGTGGTAAAGAGAAGCGCCAGTGCAGAAGGGTTAAGCTTTCGTAACTTCCTGCGAATTTTTTATTATCGAAAAAAAAAGCATGCACTCTTGATAAACAAATGAAGGTGAAGCATCCTCTTTTGAATTTAACACCCTTCGAGCATGGCGTTGACAACTACGTCAATTTGCAGTTAACACTCACACGGTAATATCGTCTGTCGGGGCTACCTTTGTTTAAGGAAGAGGTAATTGCCACGCTGAATTCTTGCTTCCATTTGAACACAATGCAATGATGTTGTTGGTCCCGCTGATGTGTTCGTGTTGTCGATGTTGCCTGAGAAAATCTTGCTGAATACACGCAAACTGCTTCGAGCGGCCAGTAGCGCGGCAATTTTGCGTGTATTCGCGGGCTTCTATCATGCTAGGGACAGCACTATTATATAGCACGCATTGAACAACAGAAAGCCGTATCGGGGGTTTTTCATGTTGCTCCCATTTTCTCATTCGCACTTTTCATCTAATTCTATTATTTGTAAAGTTGACTAACTATTTAAGACTAATTATGTATTTAGGCGGAATGCAAAAAATTATCTGAGTATCTCCAAGCGATGGCAAACATCATTAGCTTGGTTATCTCCAGCTACCTGGCATTTGCATTTTGTTAATGTTCGGCTCCAGTTGCAATACGGTGTCGATACATTGCTTCAACGCTAATCGCAGTAACGTCGAAATTTAATGTCGGATGGGTTCTGCCAGATTTTACAGCGAAGCTGTTTTAAGTCGAGTCTTCGCCATCTGTCCATCCGGCGCTGTCACGCAGGTCACGTGACCTGTGCGTCTCAACCAAGTGAGTGCTATCATAGGCAGATTTTGAACAGCGGAGCTGTTGTAGGTCGAGGCTGCGCCGTCCATCCGCCGGTGTAACGCAGGTGACGTGCCAGGAGAGGATGAGAGCCGCGACGGAGTGTGGCAGGTCACGTGACCACCAGAGGAGGACAGGTGCGCTGGAGGAGGAGCCGACAATGAGAGGAAGCGCGCTGGCGGGAGGAGGCCACCAATTAGAGGCCGCGCTATGTGCGAGGAGGACAGGCGATTGGTATAAGAGAAGGCGTTTCTGGGCGGCGCGCCCTTTTGGATAAGGACGCCCATGGCAGCTGGGATGCTATGCGACTATGGGAAGACCACGAGTAGTGCGTACTCCTGAAGAGAGAAAGAGAGAGAGTAAACTTTATGCAAAAGAGCGCGCAATCATAGGTAGCTCCTCCGCTCTGCAGTGGGTGGTCCCCTCAGTCCAGGAGTCCAGCGGCCTTAGCTGCCCTTCTCGCTCGGTTGACCACGTGGAACTGGTCCGTCGAGTCGGAGCTGGACAGCGCTGCCTCCCATTGCCGTGTGGTGGGGTGTGTTATGGGTGGGAGTTGTGGTGTGTTTGCACAAACCCATACCGTGAAGTAAATCGTTGCGCACTGATCGCAATCTGGACATTTATAGGAATAAAGCGCAGGGTGTATGGCGTAGTAGAGACTCAAATGTGGATATGTGTTTGGAGTTTTCTCCCTATTACGGCTTCCTCTCGCGTCAGAGCATTGTGAGGCGGCGGTCGTGTTCTTCGTAAAAGGCGATAGTGTTGTAGGATGTGCGTGTAGGTTAAAGGGGCCCTGAACCACCCATCGGGCTAGGTGAAATAACATAGTCCGCGGGTAGCATACGCTGCGGTGAACATCTCAGCCAAGTTTTGCTGTCGTATACGCGCTGCGTGGAGCTCGCAAGCGGAGCGCGAAGTCACCTTTCTCTAAAATGCTCTCGTTTCAAAAGAGCCATGATCCTCACTCTCTTCTGTGTGCTTTATTGCGCAATAAAGCACAATCCAATACGCGGCTGCTATTGGTCGCTGCGGTCGGTTACAACGCGGCCGCCGCGAGGTGCCGCCACGAGTCCACTGGCTAAGCGCACTGCGGCTCTCTGAGGACAACCACGTTTGGCTTACGTTTAGCGCGGCGTAAGCACCAAAACCTGATTTTGAACTGCCGCGGTGATGTTTTGAAGGCGGAGTGTTGTGGCCTCGCCCCACTCCGCCGTAGCCTTCGCAGTGCAAGGCATTGAAGAAGGAAGGGGGTGCACAGCTTAGGCTGTGTTTGATTGCCAATAACTCCGCTTCTGCTGAACGCATTGAAGTGCCTTTTGCGGCAAAGTATTTCTGAAATTGCCTATTTTCACCTCAAATGTCTTTCGCCACTTCGATAAAAAGTGGTTCAGGGCCCCTTTAATGGTATGGATCTGCTCGGCGAAGTCATCTCGCGGCTCCCGGTGTGCACACGCTCGGGCGTAGGCGTGTGCGTGCTGATTGCCGCGTAAGGACTCATGCCCCGGTGTCCACACAATTTGTATACATGGTGGCAGCTGGTGCGCTCCATTCAGAATGTGATGTGCGACCCTGAAAATTTTGTCGCTGGAATAATTTCTGCATGCCGTCTGAGAGTCCGTCAGAACTATGCCGCAATCCCAGTGCGGTCTCGTCGTGATGGCTAACGCGATCGCTAGTTCCTCTGCCTCCGCAGCGTTCGCTCTGCAAACCAACGACGCACTTATTTCGGTACCGTGATTGTCGACTACGCTGGTGACGAATGCGGTGCTTCTTGCGGTGCTGGCCGCGTATACGTACAAGACATTGTGGAGGTTTTCATACTTTCTCGCTGCATGCCTACCGCGAGCTTCAGCGAGAGTTGGCTCGTGAACGGGCTCGTCACTTCCTCTCATTACTGGCGCGCAAGAAAGGGGCGGCGCAACTTGCACGCGAAAAAAAAGCACGCCAATACACCTAGAGAAACCTCACGCGAAAAAAAAATGGAGCCAGCTTCACAGACCTAACGTGGCGAAGACTGATGAAACAGCGGAGCTGGTGGCTTATACTAGCATTTACTTAGCTTTAGCTTGGCTTTTACTTAGCTATAACTTGGCTTATTCTTAGCTTTAACTTGGCTTTTCGCTTAGCTTTAACTTGATTTTCACTTAGCTTTCTGTTGGCTTTTTCAACTTGACTTTTGCTTAGCGGGTGTTAGTTGCCGAGACGCAGTTTCTCTCTCTACCTAACACAAACATGCACCGCAAAAGAAAGTCCGTAAAGCTCTTGTATGTTTAACGGACCATCCGTTCAGTCTTTGCCACGAGGGGGCAGTGTCTTCACACAATCTTCAACTTCATCGTCATCCTCATCTCCTGCTACAGAAATTCTCGCCTCCCCCCAACCTCCCGTTTCCAGAGCGCGCTCAACGAAGACGACAAATAGAATAGGAATAGAATAGAATAGAATAGGAATAGAATAGGACAGATAGGAATAGGCTCGAGAATAGGATTTTAAATTCCTACTTCTATAAATTCTTAGTCATATTTCTGTGTTAGACCCTAGCATTACTATTTTCAATTGTTTTGTTTAGGAAAATTGTTAATCTGCCTGTTTTGCTTTCTCAATTGCACATTACTTGTAGTTTGTTGAAATATGTAAAGTTCAGGTGCCCACTTCTTGGTCAATCCCCCAGGGTGGGTGTGAGCCATGTTGTAGGGTCGCAATCATCATCAAGTGCGCAGTTGTTTTCGGCACGTAGAACGTCCTGCGCTGTCTCCTACTTCTTGTTCACGATATGCTTCCATCACTCACGTCGACATTGCCTTACACCGTGGCTCACCGGCTACTCCCCGTGAGCCTCCTCCTTTGGACCACTCCGCAAGGTACGCTTCCGATATTACGCCCCCTCGTGTATAATCGTGTAGAAAGATGCCATGCGGAAAGCAAGACGAACGATGGAACCATGTACTTTCGATATACTCTCTGCTTCGTTCCTTTTGCTTGTGCGCACACTGTTGCCCTTTTCGCCCATCTACAGCTGTTGCAAGTCTCGGCAATAGCGTAACATAAACATTCATTTGGCTGTAGCCTATGTTCGCCTTGACTTTCCTGATGATGATTCCATCAACAATCCACAATCCACTGCGAGGATGCGACGTGAACCTGGTAATGCATGGTAGCAACATATCAAGGGAGATACTTAATATAACGATTACGAATAAAATAACATAATACATGTTACAGTAGTGAGGCATTATTAAGAATAAATAAAATCGTTAAATATTAATAACGTAAAAGAAATGGTTGTCCTCGTGGTAACACAGAGATATTGAACTGAATAATATAACAATTCTGCTTGGAGGTCTTGGTATTTCAATTGTATAGTTTGATGCTTGGAGAAATACAACGTGGAAATATTATAACGAATGTTAAAGTAGTGGAACATCAGCGAGGTAAGTTTTTTTTTTGCGATCGGGATTATGTACGCTTCGGCCAGTGCTTCGGCAAAAGTTCCTATATGGCTCACCGTTGCTCCGAGTGAGTGTACAATAGCAGTACATAAACTCAGTCTAAGATTACAAAGCGGCATATCCAAGTCTTTTTTTCGTTCAGCGAAAATGACACCACCAACAATTTTAAAAACTAGTTTTTATTTTGTTTCATTTTTGTCGTGTGCGTATTTCTCAACTTGCCACGTGAGCAATTAACAGAAGGAAAATACTTCATTCATTCAAATAACTTTATTGAGTGCCCTGCGATTTGATGGGGTGGGCCTAGACCCTGGCTAGGCTTCGGAGGAAAATACTTCTTGCAAAATTAATGGGAACATTTTTTTTTGGTGTTCAGTAATGGAGGGTTGCAGATTAATTTCGACGGCCTCAGGGGTCACTCAACCTTCACCTTACGCTCAGTCACTCTCATCAGTAATGCAGCCACTGGGAATTGAACCCGGGCCATCCAGCATAATTTCACAGGCACTTAGCTATCGCTGCTGGTGGCCTTTGTACTAGTAATCACGGCCTATTGCGCCATTATTTCATCGGCTTAAAGCCATTTCGAGTGATACTACCTTTCGGAAAGCAGTTTCTGAAGTTTTAAGTGAACATTCTGCAAACAAACTTCTCCATTAATGCGAATATTTCCTTCTTACCAGACATTAACAAGACGTTCCTGTCTCGCCTGTTTGTAGCCTCTAAGTTAAAGGGAAAAAAATCCCGCAACCGATTCTGGGATTTGAACCAGGGTGCATCGGCGCAACAGTTCGATGCTCTTGTCATCAGGTTATGAACGCAGGTTGGGCATGCGTGAATAAGAACCTCAAACACGCCGCTTGGTCACGTACGCCCAGCGTGCGTCGTCTCGTATCGCAACAATAGGCTTATAAATGCCAGAGCGCACCCGTTTTTCCCATTCTACTGCGGTAAGCAGAGGCTTATTGAGACACTATGTGACAATGCGCATCGGTCAAAGTCGCAACGAAACAGGTTGTAACGTTCTTTCACAGCAGTACAATGAAGCGGTGTCTTGCATAAAGCCGTCACACTATAGTCGTCGTTGTGGCGTCACCTTCACGTTGTCATTACATACAGAGTTGCTCGCCTAAATTATATACGGCGACCTACCTTATACGGACATATTGCGCCATCTGGTAACACATTTTGGAACCACCAACGGTGCTGATAGCCAGCTACGTGCAACATTAATTCTAGCAGTACGTGGGATATGCACTTTTAGAGCGCAGCTCTTAGGTGCCCGTTTCTACGGCGAGCGTCGGCGTCGGCGTAACCGAGCGAACGAGGGCAGCGAAGGATGAGAGAGCGAACGCGGAGCGGGGGATCAAAGACGCGAGGAGGAAAGCGAAGGAGGAGGATGCAGCGGAAACATGAAGCGGAAAGCAGAGGAGGAGGGTATGGCGAAAGCTTGAGAAGAAAAGCGTAGTGCGGCGTCGATGGCTACGAGATGGCGCCAGAGTAGCGCGCGTCGTCTGGGAGCTCTGTCTATGGCGGCTGCTGTGAATCGCGCTCACTAATTCACCCACGCGCTGCCTCTCGCGGTCTTCCAGATTAGCGAGGCAGTAGCGCCACACTTAGCTCAGTTTACAAGGTGCCACACGAGACAGATTGTCCACGCCACGCAGTAATATCGCGCAATGAAAACACGTACAGGGCTGCGCTCAAATTTCGCACTTAGGAAGTATCGTAATCGTGGGTGAATTTTTTTCTTCTTTTATTTTCAATATTCAACCTTGTTGGGCGTCTACGGGGCTAGCTGTATCTGGGAGCAGAGCTCGAAATGCTATTAAGAAGAGGCCGCCAGTTCACGCCCCCAAAACACTCCATTTTGCGCGAGAAGTTCCCAAGTGATGATGATCATGACTTGAAGAAAATTGTCTTTTCTTTGTTTTAATCATACCTAGCCTCCTTTCTTATTACTTTGCAAACAATCGCTTTAAATTATATCTTTGGCTGGTGAGTCAGGCATGGAAATGTCAAAAGGGGAACAAAACGTGATTTTTATATAACGGTGTAAGCTCTCAAAATTATATTTAACATAAAAAATACAGCTTGATGCACCCATATGGCTCACTAACTAGCTCTTCCGCTTGTCTTTATAATATTAGCGACAAATGGAGCCACGTAAGTCCTCCTTGGGATAAGACATCGTCCCTACGCATTCAACCTAACCAAAGTTTGTCGAGCCAATCATACCAGGACAATTTACAACCCATTTACGCCACTAAAGAAGGCCACTACAAAAGTCGCCATGGCGACTCCAAGCACATGCATGGTTGTCATCCAGGTGCTAAAAAATCTCCCTAAATATTGCGACTTGCTCGCTAAGCTACCAACACTGGCAGGTCTTGCGACGTGTACAATCACTTGGTGCACGTACACACGGCCTCTGATAGGCTCGGCTCCTCTGCGTTCTCCTCGCAGGCGTCTTGAGCGTGTACTACGGCAAGAGTATCGGCCCCATAAAGCAGCATGCACATGGCTTCACTGGCACCGTGTACGCCGCGAACGACACCAGCGTCGTCATCACCGGCCTCAACTACGATGGCAAAGGACCCGGTGGGTCTTGCTGCTTGCCCTGTCTCGTGTGTTTGTCTCCGCTTGTTATTTTCTTCTGTTTTGTTCGTCGCAAGTAACGCTGGGATGGCTAGAGTGAATTTTCTCACTGCTTGCATTCACAACAAAAAAAAAGTAGTACGTCACATTCGAAGGCAAGAGAGAGGAAATTATTTATTTATTTATATTGAAATTAATTTATGTTTCTTTAATAAATATTTCTTTTATTTAACCAAGAAAGTACAGCACATAACACGTCGCTGATCTAAATCTATTCAAAACGAAACGAGCGGAGTGACATGTTATTGCGACCACACTATCCCGAAATCTATATACGATCACTTATAACTCGAACTGCCACTTGGAGACCGAATTTGCGTGCTTGCACGAAGTGGAAATATTTACTAAGCAGTGCAGAGAGGCATTCGGTCATGCGAAGATTTATCGTGAAAAATTGTTTCGGTAAAGAATCTTTCGGTCGTATGATTGGTGTTGGCATGGTAAAGCGAAGGGCTGCATGGCCTTGAAGTTACTTAGCGCCGTCATTAACTATAGGGGCTGCGCAGACTGTCTGCGAAGCCTGTAGAAATCTTACTAAGGTACTTAAACGGGCGTAAGTGCTTTCGTTACACGGGCCTTACTCCTTAAACAAGACAATTTTCTTGCTGTTGAATTTCCGCGTGCAACTCAGCGTCATATCCCTCTAAATAAAGCTCTTTAAAGCGAAAGTCTGTTTAGCTATCATCCCATGGTTTCACCTAGGTCGGTCGGTCGATATGTCCGTCACTGGTCGGGTTCTCGCGGAGTAGATTACTCTTCACTCTTCAAGTTAAAAATTTACTTTAAAACGACGTGCCTCCGGTGCTGCGATTCGAACCTAGGCCACCAACTGCAGCGCCCCGGTGCTCGAAATATTAGGCCACAGTAACACGCCTACTTATCTCGTGCCGACAAAAACTAGCTCTGTCACATGGTCACCACGTGTTGATGATGAATATAATTTAAATACTATAGGGGCCCATCCCCACAGCGGGGGATCGGCCAATAAGCGTGTCCGCGTGTTGATTATTATGACGATTTCCATACTGTGGTACCAACAACGGTGTGGCCAAGTAGCTAAGAAGCGGGTGGTACGTAGCGGTAACAACGCAAATATAGTTCTTTGCGATCGCTGAGGTTATGATGATTATGATTTCCACAACATGACAAATACCCTCAATGGGGGATGGACCGAGAAGCGTGTCTGCGTGTTAATTATGATGATGATTCCCATACAATGGCACATAGCCACAACGGAGGGTTTGCGAAGAAGCCAGTATTCCGGTAAACGCAGTTTAACTGGGTGTTTTGACGCATTGGTGGAGGCGTAAACTTGGGCGGTCTGCACGGTACAGTCACCTGGTGGCGCAGAGCTCAACTAGCAATACACAGAGCTAATATTGCTGTCCCCAAGTGTAAACATTTTAAGCATTTGGAAAAACAACAGGTTCGTGGTTACGCTGTTGCCGAAAATTTACACCAGCAACAATGTAGAATACAAGTGGTTACTGCTGTATAAGCTCTGTGTTTGTTTGGTTGAGCTTGGCGCCACCAGGTGGGTGCGTCCTGCATGCCGCTCACGTTTGGACCTTTGCCCATCCGCCAAAACGCCCAGTCCGCCGGCATTTACCGGAATGGTAGACACGCTAAAGTTCTCTATTAGAGAGGTTTACCTTGTCCTGGTAATCGGGTAAACGCAGGCGGACTGGGCGTTTTGCTGGATGGGCGGAGGTGCAAACGTGAGCGGCCTGTATGGTGCTGCCACCTGGTGGAGCAGAGATCAAACAGACAAAGAAAGCTAATATTGCAGTAACCAAGGATGTTTAAATAAAACTGCTGGAGCGGAGATAGCCTATACCTACCGACAGGCTGCGGTGAAGCCGCACCGCGCGAGCGGCGTCCATCTTGCCATAGTCAAAATTGGGAGCCGCAGCGCGGCCGCCGCGCTGACTGCGTTTCCCCGCTGTGGTTTTTAACGGTTATGGCGAGCACTAAGGGAGAAGTAGTCAATATAAGAAGTCAAATGGCAGATAATAATGCAATTAACTTTATTTTGTTTCTTTTAGCGTTCGATCTCCTTACAAGCATGAACACCGTTGAAGGGGCTGTATCACTGGTTTTTTTTTTTAAATAATCAGCCTCGTAAGAGAAGACCTCACTTTTTCGGCACTCATTTCCCTGTTGCTTTCTGATGCTTATGTAGAGTGCATCCACTTTCTTGCACAGAATATAAATGTGGTTGTCCAAAGCATCACAGTCAAGGATATGCTCATCGAGGCTTGAAGACCATTTCTTTCCTGAAGTACGAGCTCAGGGCCTCCAAAACCAAGTGTTTTCACTTTGCATAAACGTACTTCAAATTTGGGCATTCAGCTTGCAGTCGTCGTGACCCCTTCTGAGCAGCAGTGCAAATCTCGGTCACGTCCTGCGAAGGAGAGACAAGCCCACCTCGGCTATTTTGCCTCACTATGGGTGGTTGCCGATTTACTTGCAGAGCCACCACGCATTCCTCACAATCGTTTGTCACGGCCAACTTTCTGGCCACAAAGCCTGCCATATAAGGCACTACAGATTCCACAAAAGCTGACAGGCTCTCAGGATAGTCAACACGGTGTATGTAGTCGTGGTCTTCTGGCTGTAAAACTGGCGACTGCCTTGCAGCAGTCACAGCTGTGCGTACACTTTCTTTAAGAGCTGCTGTGTCACCAAGAATGGACGCGATATCTTGAACGCAGTTTCCACTGCCTGAAGATTTTACTTCAGTTTGCACCAGAAGTCGCTTGCCCTGTTGAGAAGTTTATTTATTTATTTATTTATTTATTTATTTATTTATTTATTTATTTATTTATTTATTTATTTATTTATTTATTTATTTATTTATTTATTTATTTATTTATTTATTTATTAGTATTACCCTCAGGGCCAGAGGCATTGCAGAGGGGAGTGGAACATACGAAAAAAAAAACACACGATACAGACTTTGTTCTGTTAATACAATGTTAGCTGAAAAGATGAAATACAACAAAAATTCATGCAATTGCCAAGAACAAACATAATTACATACTTGGTTAGTTGCATTGCAGTACACTTGTGTTTAAAACATTATGAAACTGGGAATAGTGATCAGTGGACGTGACTGCATGATCCCGGAAGGTGGTTCCAGTCCTGCGAGGTGCGATGTAGAAATGATTGATAACAAGTTTGCGTTAAGCGCGACATTATTCCCACCTTTTGTGCATGATTGAAACGAGGGGAAATGTGTGATGGAGGAAAATAAGGCCATTAGGCAGGGCGGGACTGTAGTACATTTTGTGTAAGAGACATAGGCGAGAATACTTGCAGCGACAGCCGAGTGACGCAAGCTGTAAAGACTCTTTCATTAAAGTGATCCTGGCAGCACGATTGTAGTTTCGTCTGATTGCGAGGGGCCAGGACGCGGCCCGAGCTCAAGGCATTCTGGAATGAGGACGCCTCTCCAAAGCTGCATTTACATATTAAAGATGTTTATTCTCTCTCTCTCTCTCTCTCTCTCACTCCGAGAATAAAGCGGACAGAGGTATTTTGGACTAGCTAGTGTTGGGGTCCCCGATGGAAGCCGCATATTCGAGTTTACTTCGGAATAAAGTTTTGTAAAGGAGGAGCTTTAAAGAAACAGGAACCGTTGAAAAGTTGCGACGGAGGTAACCTAATGAGCGGTTAGCATCTAATTATTTTCCTAATATGAAGAGACCAAGTAAGAGAAGAAGTTATGTGAACGCCTAGGTAGCAATAGGACGTTACGGATTCAAGAGCAGAGTTCTCGAGCAAGTAGGAAGTGGGGCAAGAAGTTGTACGGGAGACACTGAATACGTTACATTTCGCTGTGTTTACACCAGTTAGATATGCAGTTGATATAGTTTTGAGGGATCGTAACATCATTTTGATCAATAATTTCTCGAAAGACTACACAATCATCCGTGAATAGGTTAATGTTAGAGGTCGCGCATTGGGGCAAGTCATTCATATAAATGAGAAACAGGAGAGGGCCGAGTACTGAAGCTAGTGGCACGCCAGTATGAACTCGCCTCAACGGGGGGAAAAGTGTTAGCAGACACGAATTGTGAGCGTCCGGATAGGAAACATTCGATCCAAGAGAGAAGTTTCTTATCAATGTTCAATTTCTTAATTTAAAGAGAGTTAAACTGTGGCAAACGTTTTCCAAAGCTTTTGCGAAATCTAGGAAAACACGGTCAGCTATAGAACGATGATCAAGAATTGTATGTAGTTTGTCTGTAAAAAAAGCCAGCTTTGTTTCACAGCAAAGGGATCTGCGGAAACCACGTTGAGCCTTCGAAAAGAACGAGTTAGCGTCAAGGAAATTAACAATGTTTGTGTAAAGGACATGTTCGAGGATTTTCCACTGAATACTATTTAATGAAATCTGGCCATAGTCTAAGCGTGAATTTTTACTTCCTGATCGATTTATGAACTGGAGCCACCTTTCCTACTTTCTAGTCAGATGGCAGTGTGGATTCATCAATTGATTGTTGGAATATCTTGGTTAGCATATTACTAGAATATATTTTGGTACTTTTTAAGAATTTAGCATTGATAAGGTCAATTCCTGGGCTTGAGCACACTTTCAATGATTCGAAAATGTTTCGATGGCAAAGGGTTGAATAATTACTGGATCCATTGTTAGAGAATCAAAACACTGCTCGTTGGGATATGTTGTAGACGAGGTTGTAACAAAATTACGACAAAATACATCATTTAATAATACAGGGCAGTCGGCAACTGGGCAACTGCTTCCCCAGAAGACTCGAGTAGTGTGGTTTCTCTGTTTCGGTCTGGGTTAATGGTTGGCCAAAACTTTTTCGGATGATTAATGAGCATAGTTGGCAAAGTATTGTGTAGGAAATTATTGCGAGAACTTAAAGTGCGAAGACATGAGCATTATTGGTTTTCACATATGCATCCCACCGCTGCTGGGAGGGGGATGTTTGGCAGAGTGATAAATACTTTTTTTTTTTTTTTTGACAAGGTCGTTTTCAATGCCAGTTATACCAAAGTGCTTTTCAATGGGAAGAAATTGTGCGCGTAGGTACTTGCCTGTGAATTAGTTCGTGCACTTTTGTTGTGAACATATCCCAGTTAGACTTTCGAAATCATCTAAGTAAACGTTTAGAAATGTAGACAGTTCATTATTAGTAGCTTCAAAGTTGGCTTTGTTGTAATTACGAAGGCACTTTTTGACTCTCCGGAGGGGCAGGCGGGCGCCCCCCCCCCCTCCCGACACACACACACACATTGTCGCCTGCCCCCTTCCTCCCTCCCGCCAAAAAAGCGCAGAAAAGCTGACACAGAAGGAAGGTGCTATAAAAAGATGTCGATTTTGATGGCTTATAATTTGGAGGCAGATGCTTGAGAGCAGCGCTGCTTACAAAGGACGGCCTTGTCATCGCTTTGAAAGACACTCCCCATAGGGTATCGTATCGTATATCTGCGCCATGAGCTAAGCATATTCTTCAGGAAAAAAGCACAAAAGGACCGACGAGGATGAGATTCGAACCCACGCGGGCAGATCCCAATGGATTAGCAGTCCATCGCCTTATCCACCCGGCCACCTCGCCCCTTTTTTATTTATTGCCGGTGTTTGACAATGTACACAGAGCACACAGTATAGAAAAAATCACAAAAAGAACAACTACAGAACATACTCAAAAACATGAAAGCCTCAATCAGTCCAACATGGACTGGCGTTGTCGAACTAAATTTATTGCTGCCAGAGGTTCTATCCTCGACAGCCAATCGGGTACACAATCTTGTGTTTTCTTTATCTCAATGCAGCGAGACATACTTTCCCGAAAATAAATACGAGCAGGTCTAGCGTCTGGGTCGCAATGGTACCCATCCACTCGTGCCCGCCATAAACAGTGGAGGCCATTGAGCATTATTAAGTCGTATGGAACCCCGTCCTCATTCTTAATCGGTAAGTACCTGATCCCATGGGGATTCAACGGAAACTCCTTCTTGATTGTTCGTTTTAGGACGTCCCAGAAGTACACCCCTTCCCAGCAATGCAAAAACACATTATCTACGGTTTCAGGTTGCTTGCAGATCAAGCAGTGTGAGCCCCATGGTACAAGGAAGCCACGTTCTTCCATGAATGTTTTCACAGACAGTGTTCCTGCGTGTAGCCTTAAAAAAGAATGTTTTTACCCCAGTAGGCACCTCCATTCTTTTCACCCGTTTAAGGACATCCTGTCCTGGTCCTCCACTGTATACCGCTCTGTACAATGGCACGGGAAGTACAATGTCGCATACATCTTTATATAATGTCTTTCTTTTCACGTCACATAGATAATTGAAAGAAAAACGCACTGAAAGGAAGCGCACACTATGGACAACTTTTTTAAGATAGCCGCGAATTGTTCCCGGCATACTATCGGTACTAACAATAACTGCCGGCAAAGTGCCTCTTAACCTAAACTGGCATACCGTACGCAGAAATGGATCACGCACAGCCCGAAAAAACAAAAATCTATTGACAAGCTGTCGTACAAAAAGATGCGCCAAGCCCAGGCCACCTTCCTTCACCCGCCTGAACAGATTTGTTCGGCTACATCTTTCCCAGTTAGAGTCCCAAATAAAAACGGCGAACACTCTGTGCATTCTTTGCACATTTACCCTTGAACAAAACAACGTCTGCATGACGTACCACAACTTCGTAATGAAAAACAAATTACATACAGTTGCCCTTGCGAAAATGGACAGGTTGATGCCTTTCCACCGGTCTGCTTTTTCTCTTGTTTCTTTATTTGGTTCGTCCAGTATTCCTCGCTCTCTTTGTAGCTATCCAAGGGAACACCGAGATACTTGGTAGGGGTCTTCACCCAGCTCACATTAGCAAAGTTGTCTGGGGCTGAAGACCACTCCCGTGCCAC